>NC_056747.1:204180523-204283023 GCF_019279795.1 Protopterus annectens | reverse complement strand
AAGTACAGAGAATGTCGGAAGGAGTTGCATTGTGTTTTTGTAGACTTAGAGAAAGCATATGGCAGGGTGCCTAGAGAGGAGTTGTGGTATTGTATGAGGAAGTCAGGAGTGTCAGAAACATATGTAAGAGTGGTACAGGATATGTACGAGGGTAGTGTGACAGCAGTGAGGTCTGCAGTGGGAGTGATGGATGCATTTAAGGTGGAGGTGGGGTTACATCAAGGATCAGCTCTGAGCCCTTTCTTATTTGCAGTGGTGATGGACAGGTTGACAGACAAGATCAGACAGGAGTTCCCGTGGACTATGATGTTTGCAGATGACATTGTGATCTGTAGTGACAGTAGGGAACAGGTGGAGGAGACCCTGGAGAGATGGAGATATACTCTGAGAGAAGAGGAATGAAGGTCAGCAGGACTAAAACAGAATATATGTGTGTGAATGAGAGGGAGGATAGAGGAATGGTGAGGATGCAAGGAGTAGAGGTGGTGAAGGTGGATGAGTTTAAATACTTGGGGTCAATAGTTCAGAGTAATGGTGAGTGTGGAAGACATGTGAAGAAGAGAGTACAGGCAGGATGGAGTGGGTGGAGAAGAGTGTCAGGAGTGATTTGTGACAGACAAGTACCAGTAAGAGTGAAAGGGAAGGTCTACAAGAGGGTAGTGAGACTAGGTATGTTATATGGGATGGAGACAGTGGCATTGACAAAAGGGCAGGAATTTGAGCTGGATGTGGTAGAATTAAAGATGTTAAGATTTGCACTGGGTGTGATGAGGATGGACAGGATTAGGAATAAGTATATTAGAGGGTCAGCCCAGGTTGGAAGGTTTGGAGACAAAGCCAGAGAGGCATGATTACGTTGGTTTGGACATGTGCTGAGTAGGGATGCTGAGTATATTGGGAAAAAGATGCTAAGGATGATGCTACCAGGTAACAGGAAAAGAGGAAGGACTAAGATGAGGTTTATGGATGTGGTGAGAGAGGACATGTAGGTGGTTGGTGTGACAGAGCAAGATACAGAGGACAGGAAGAAATAGAAACAGGTGATCTGCTGTGGCGACCCCTAAGAGAACAGCCAAAAGAAGATGATGATGATGATGACTTGTTATTGTTAAAATTAAAATGTTTTCGGGTTCTGAAAGTTATCTATAAGATATTGCAATGTGATTATAGCACCTTTGTCACTGCAATGTCAGACTGCTAAGTAATCATATTTTGAATTACAGGTTTAATTCCGACAAATCTGTTGTTTAGGATTTGTCTACGTATCACTAAATGAATAATGTTTAGGTGTGAAGGGTTTTTTCCTAATGGGGTGGGATTCATGATGATTTATTACACTGTGATATTACCTCTCAGGATTACCTCATTATGAGGAACATTTCTCGGTTTTCAGTTGTAAAAAAGTTAAGTTCCTCACCTTTCCATATTGAAAATTTCTGACACATACTGATTGTTAAGTAAATGTTAAGGTGATAGCCATGAGAAATTATGCTGATTCTTTTATTTGTCTAAAAAAGGTTTTATATTGATAAAGTGACACATTCTAACATGCTGTGAACCTTCTAATTGAAGTTGTTTATAAGCTGTTGTGAGATACAGTGTTCACATTTTGGATGTGAAATGTTGAGAGCTATGCTGCAGACTGCAGTCTTTACTAAATGACATAGCTCTGCTATAGATATCAAAACACTCATGTCTAGGCCTCTCAATTTCATATGCTAATATAATGCAGTGAACATTGGATTGCTTTTTAGACCACATAAACTGCCCAGTCTTCACTACCTAGGGGCTCCCTATAGATATATACATATATATATATATATATATATATATATATATATATATATATATATATATATATATATATATATATATATATATATATATATATATATATATATATATATATATATATATATTTTGATATATCTATCAATCTATATATATATATTTTGATATATGTATATATGTGCATACCTTTCCATCAAAGTAGTTCCTTTATCCAAGGGTGAGAAAATTAGTGCAATTGATAAAAATATAGCTTGTCAAACTTTAACAGATTTATAATATTGAGATTGTGGTACAGTGGGGATCAGAGAATATGCAGGATTATGGGACAATATATTTGTTGTGAGTATGTATTCCTGCGCCATTAACAATCCACAGGGCATTATTATAGCATAGTGTTCAGTAAAGACAACTTCAAATATTAATCTTGGAACAAAGCTAACATTATCATAAGTACATCAAAAAGTATGATGTTTGACATATATAGATATAGGCACACACACACTCACACACTCTTTCCTGAATTGATTGCGTGAAATAAAAAACTCATTCAAACCTCCTTGTTACATTCTCTAACACAACTAACACTGTACTTGCACATGGTATTCTTACAAATAAACCATAAGGATGCAGTGAAGTCTGAAGACAGATGCAAATACCTGGTTATGTTGCAGAATTTATAAAGTGATATGATGTACTCCCCGTGTACACATAGTTTCACCTTGGTGTTTGAGTTTCCTGCAACATCCCAAAGGAAAGCTGTAGGTAAACTGACAAGCATTCAGATTAACTGCAAGGATGAATGGACATGTGCACGCCACGCGTGCTTATATGTCCTGCAACAGACTGGCATCCTGAATGGGGTTAGGTTCTTGAGATGGGGTCCAGCTCCCCAGTGAACTTGAAATGGGTAAAGTAGGTAACACACAATGAGGAAATGACCATGCAGACAACCTTCTGTTATTACAATGTGCCAAATATGCATTACGGTTTCCAAATTATAACAATAATTTGATATATGCATGTCCAGAACAAAGATGTCAAACCAAAGCTACATCGTAGTTTTAGCAGCAGCTGACTTTATCATGCTTTGCAAATCACTGCGGCATGATTTGTGAGATCTGCGAAAAAACGTCCTACTGTCCTATTGATCAGACATCTCTATGGAGGAAAGTCAGATATCTAGGTTACTTGCATCTTGACCTTTCACATTGATGCTCATATTTTTATAACTCTAGGAATTCAAGCAGATCTTTTGGAAGAGATGCATTTAATTAATTTTAGGCACACATGAGAATGCAATATACATTTCAAGTTATTACACACATTACTTTATACAACTAAATCAGTTAAAAACCCCAGACAGGTAAAACAACAGTGACCATGTCATTTAACAACCACTACACATATCATCTCATAATGTAGTGAAAATAACATGATTTTTGAGCAGACCATGATTCCCTTGGCAGAATATACAGTATCTAGGGTACTGTAGGGAAAAATACTACCTCCTTTCAATCCAGTACTAAGCAAGTGCACTATGTAGCTGGCTATAGGTAACACCTGGCATTTTTTACCACCCTCCCTCCCTTCTACTATCACCAAATTTGCTAGACACATGTTCTCAAGCATTATTTTATGACTATTATATTCCCTTACATATTTATCTGTTGAGTGGCAGATGTCAGTCAAAATGTTATTGCATCCACAACAAATCAGACTGTTATAATGTAGTACAGAAAGCTCTGTACATTAAAACATGTACACATGTAATACAACTGATAGTAAGTTGGGAGCAACATACTGTTTTACAAGCACACCTTTTTGTTTTGCTACTTGTTCATACTCTGTTTAACTGTAAGTGTTATGTTTGCTTTTTAATCACTTTAACATGTTTTTTCTGTTTGTTTTATTGTATATTTAGTAAGATTAGTTTGGTGGAAATTTTGACAGTGGGTGCAGATGATTTGCTTACTCTCTCTATATATATATATATATATATATATATATATATATATATATATATATATAATATATGGATCTACTTTCAGTCAATGAAAGTACAATCCACGGAATTACACTTACCTGATCACAGTCCACCAAAACACCACCTAAACAAAACAACAGACTGCTGAAATCCTTTGCAAGGGAAAGGAACCTGTTGATTACCATGCAAACTAAACAATCCGGAAAGCAGCCTAGCCCAGCAAAGTGGGGGCTCCACCACTCTGCACCACCCCTACTTAAATATACCAACTCCATGATCGCACTATATGGAGGGAGAACACAGTTCACCATGGTGGTCAAATGGTTCCTTTCCCCTGGGAAAGGATTTCAGCAGTACATTGTTTCATTTGCATGGTGTTTCGGTGGATTGTGATCAGGTAAGTGAAATTCAGTGGATCGAACTTTTGTTGATTGAAAGTAGATCCATATATGTGTGTGCATGTGTGTGTGTGTGTGTGTGTGTGTGTGTGTGTGTGTGTGTGTGTATATATATATATATATATATATATATATAAACAGTCTATTTTTTGTATTTAAATTTATAGTGGTGTAAAGATTTTTATACTTAATTTTTATTATTTTACTTGTTATTGTTAAATGTTATGGGGTTCTTCCTAAATAAACTTGGGATTGATTGTTTAATTGATGGAGGATTATATATATAAGGATGGGAGATTTTACTATTGATTATAACCCGATGAAGCGCACCGGGATGGTGCGTGAAAGCGCTTGTTCTTCCTAAATAAACTTTGGTTTGCATCGTGGTGGTTCCTTGCAGTTTTTATGTTAAATGTTATGTGGTCTTGTAAGTTATCTATAATATATTTTGATCACTGTACATATTTTATTCCTTGGTCAGAGAGACATGTAATCATATTTTGAATTATGGGTTTAATTTTTACAATTGAGCAGTTTAGAATTTGTTGTCTTGTCAGTATGTGAATAATACTTATGTGTAAGAGGCTTTTCTAATGGGGTGGGATTTAGGAAGATGTTTTGCACCATTTAAAACATTCTATCTGGCATTTGGCAGCATCTTCCTCTCCGTCAGCCTCTACCTGCCCCTACATCTACAGTTCTGGTGATACAAGTTCACTATTTCAGGGCATTTACTGCTTTACTGCCTGTACAATGTAAAGGTACTGTCTGTTTTACTTCTATTCTATCTTTTTCACCTGAGCACCATACCTTACAATATGACTCATGGAACTGTTATTTTAATGGTCCTTTTGTGAGATACTTGTTATTTTTCCATTACCCGCCTTATAGCTTTTCACCAATAATAGCTAATCCTCCCTAAGTATACTGCTAACTAGATTTCTGTTTACCTTAGTGCAGACTGATTAGTCAGCATTAGTTTCCTGCTTTAGTGTAGCTGTTGGTTCTTTTTTCAACTTGTTCCTGACCTTGCCATTTATTGCACAAATGTTTCCATTGTATTTTAAACTATAACGGCAATGTTAAACTGACTATATGCTCTTGGGAAATACAATTGTGATATTGGATTAATGTTCATTGCATTCTTTATTTGGAAAACTGCATTGCATTTATTTTTATTTGTGCTTTATTAATGACTGTGTTTTGCTATCACTGTTCAACCTTTATCTTAAATGAGTGTTTTATTGTTTGTGCAATGATTATTACAGTATTGTTAACACAGATTACTTGTACCTACATTCTCTCTATTCAAACATTCTACTGGACTAAACGCATAGCTTGTTTTCTCTGCCTCCTCTGTTTTCTTCTCCAGTCTACCTATTTCTCCTGTATATTATATCCCTGCTACCCCTTCTTGTATTTTTATACACCACTATAGCCACTTAATATGTACTGTCCATAGCCTTAATCTAACCTTACCTTCTTCCGCTTTTTATGAATATTTGCCCGTTTAACTGCCCTATGCCCTAAAATATACTACCAAGCAGAGCTACCCATGATACCTGTTCTACTGCTGCAAGGAAACTTTTGAATCTCCAGGAATCAGAAACTTAATGTATGTTTGAGCTTGAATTTATTCTTGAGTTTATTGACCAATATACTGCAGTGCTGTACATTTTAATGGCTTCTTCTATACCACCAGAATTTGCAGCTCCCCCATCACTTGCTCTCTTGTATCTCCCGGACCTCGAGACTACTTCTTTAAGTTATAAATTATCCTGACTTATTGAACAACATATCTATTTTCTATCTAAAAGAATATAACATTTTCCTATACACGCTATTAATTACATCTACTCTGAATAATACTCTGTTTGACCTGCATATTCAAACATATTCCAACTCTGGCTTTTTTAACTGGTATTGTATTTCTGCTACTTACACTCCTTAGCCTTGCCTATAACTTCCCTCTCTATTTGATTTTAGTTTTAAATAATTGTTGTCATAGGTTGCCTTGAACTTAGTGACTACCTCTTGCAAGCAGTTCCAACCAAGAGTGTATACCCAGTTCTTTCTCCCTTGCTATCATCAGGCTTACTCCACTCCCCTACCCTACCTCCAATCCCACCCACCCTACTTCCATTACATTTATACCTACCATAACTCCTCCCCTAATTATTCCTTATCCAATCCCATTCAGTCTCCTATTTTTCTATAAACAACCCTCCACATGAAATAATTACCTTCCACAGCAAGCTATATCCTATATTAACATTATACTGCTCTATCCCATTGCCTACTCTAAGCTTCCCTTTTTTCATACTCCTATCTTACCATTCCTCATTATTACTCTTTATCTTTCACACTACAAAATGTCACAAATCATACATTTTACTATCTTTATCACATCCATATCTCTAACTCTCATACTACTCACCCACACCTCTTCCCTCAAAATCACACAAATAAATTAAACTCTAAATTCATCCACTTTTTTATACAATCTAAGAAAACATGCAGATATCTTTTTTGCACTATATCAGCCAGCCTAATCAAGCCAAATATTATACACTTTTCAAAACAAAAAATCCTATAATTCCATATTGAATCCTTTTCACAGTTTTACACAAAATTGAAGCATTGTATAAAACCTACTCACCTTAACTAATACGTCCTCACCACCTCAAGCTATCTCAGTGTGGGGACATCCACCACAATCCTGGATCACCTCATACTTTCACCTCTCCTCAACCCCCTTCCTCAAAAAATCTACTGCTAGATGCCCTAAACATGCATAGCATCTGCATCAAAATAACTGAATTTCATTCATGACTAACACAGCACTCCCCAGACATATTAGCTGTTACTGAAACCTGGATAAAACACACAACCAAGACACCAAAATACTGCCACAAATATTTAACATACTAAGAACCAATAGAACCCATAAAAAGGCAGGAGCCACCAACTCCTGAAATTTAGTAACATTGAAATTCTCTTATCATCTCTACACAAATATTCTAATCCCATTGCACTTCCTAATATCTTAAGTGATCATTTGCTGCATATACTTATAGAATCACCCTTCAAAAGACCAAATTCCACATCTGCAAAACTTCCAGAAACTTAAGAAACTTTAATGAACAACCTTTTAATAACATATTAAAATCCTTCAACTGGTCCATATTAAAAACTTTACCACTAGATAATACATTCAGCCACTTCAATAAACTATTTTTAGACACCCTTAACAACTTAGCCCCTCTCAGGACAAAAAGAACAAAATCAAACCATGCACCCTGACTAACCAAATCCAGAAAACAAATACAACAAATCAGAGACAAAGCATGGGAAGATTGGCAAAAGAACAAAAAATTATACACATCTTTAAAACTATATGCAACTATGAAATAAAGCAAAAAAAATAGTAAATGTTGATAAAAACAATGCTTCTCACAACAATTATACAACCACGAAAACAACCAAAAATATTTGGGAAAACTATATCATCACTTCTTACCCCTGGGTCCACACAAAACCCATCACTAATCCAGATAAAACACCAAACCAAATAGCAGATATGTTTAATTCCCACTTTACTCTTACCACATACTCTGTAACTAATTATTATTGATAAAGTCTAACTACATAGATATTCTCACTCCTTTCCTCTCTCAAACATCCAACAAAACCACTACAACTTCTTCTAATCCTCACCAGAATACTTCTACATCCAATACTCAATCTCCTCTTTTCTGTCTATAACGTGTATCTACTACATTAATATGTAAATTTCTTCTCAAATTAATACCTTGTTCCCCTTCCTTTGACAATCTCCTGGCAGAATATTTAAAACTTCCTGCTGAAGTAATTGCTTATTCTGTCAGCATTCTTCTAAACTGATCCATCATTGTGTCCCAAGTCCCCATCCTTAGGAAGAGATCTATCATAACTCCACTGCACATAGGAGGAAAATCTAAAAAACTAATTATTGACCTATCTTTATCCTAGTTACTCTATCCAAACTGCTCAAAAAATGTATACTTATGCAACAACTGAACTACCTTATGCATAACAATCTTCTTAGACCCACCCAGCATGGCTTTAGACCAGCACACAGCATGACAACTGCTCTTATCTCCTTTATGGGTATAGTTAACAAAGCTAGAGACTCTGTCCAAATAACTTCTGTCATTGATAGGACTGCTGTACAGTTTATTCTAGCACTTAATAGTTAATATATTCTGCATAGTGTGATTTTTATTCGCTTGTGTTAATAAGTAGTGTTCTGCATACTAAGTTTTGTTTTACTAAACAGTGACATTCATTGGTGGTTGACACCTTCTTAGTATTCATGTTGCATTATTATATTTTGAACGCACTGCCCTATTCTTTAGTCTGATGAAGTTCCGATATAATAAAGGAATGAAAGCTAATCATACAGGCGTGCAGTTTGTTCATTCATTTTATTTTTATTTTTTTATTATTTTTGTAGTAGCAGAAGTTATTTTTATTAATATATATATATATATATATATATATATATATATATATATAAATAACCTATATAGTGCACTGGTGGTGTTTTTACAATGTGCAACCCTGAAGTGTTCTAGTATCCTGGCTTTGAAGGTACAAAAAGGTTTTCCCTTGTAAAATGCATTACATGAGCACAATAACAAATAAAATACCCATTCACAATCACAAGCAATTGAATATCTCTCATGAGAACTCTCCCTGGCCCTTAAAGAGGAGAAACTCTGATTTTTAACACTAAATTGACAGGTTTTGTATTTTCTAAAGGGAAAACAACCCAGCAACATATCTCCTGTAAGTAAAACTTGACTGTTATCTGAATGTTGGTACTTGTGATAGTGACCTCTTCACAGCTTCCTATGGCCAAAAACCTGACCAAGTTGTACAATTTCCCTATGCTTTTCCAAAATTGTTCAGTAACCTGCTTTCTCTATAGTCCAATGCCATTCCCTTTGTTTTTCAAACCATGTCCCCATTCCTTGTACTTGCATACCACTGCTATACAAATCCCTCATGGTCATTTACTTTTCCATTTTGTTTGTCCTTCACCTCTAAGACTGAGATATGCTAGTGAGTAACCCATTACACATTTTTCTTTTTCCCCCTGTTCTTATTCATGCCTTGATTATGCCATCCTTAGTAATGGGCGCATTTAGTAGTTTACAAAGAGTATCTGTCTACCAGCTCTCCTCCCTGCCTTGTCCATCTAGATGGCTTGTAAGTTGATATTAATATGTTTCTCTTGCCTGTGCCTGTCCTTTTCCTCTTTTTTTTTGCCTAAACCTTGATCTCAACCTTAACCCAGAATGCCACCCATTCCATCTATGCTTCCTCTGTCCCTCCACATGATTTCATATCATTGCGCTGCCATGACATTATTGATAATACTTCTATGACTTCCTAAAATTAATTAGGATAATTAGAATTACTTCCCAGGCCTCTGTGAAAAAAGTGGACACGATCCATTCATTTTTTTTCTGGTATTGAAAAATATCCAATTATCTTATACTAACAGATTGGGATTAAGATAATCCTAGCATGTCTGCATATTCTGCTGTTATAACTGCTTGCATCACTGCCATCACTTTGCAGATTAACAGGATTAGATACAGTAGTATAATCCTCTAACCTCTGTCCATAGTCTCCAGCTCTTCCTTACTTAACATGACCTTTTTTCACTTTGCAGCATTTTCTTCAGCATCTCTCTCCTTGCCCCATCCTCCTCCATACGTTGATGTTTTGGCCTCCTTCTTCCTATCCATCTTAGTTTAAAGGAATGATTAGTTTGATATCAATCATTCTGTTATCATCACTGTCATCAGAAAGCTGATATATAGCCTCACTCTCCACTGAAATCCTCCTTTTTCCATGTCCTTGTCTCTTTTCCCACAGTACTTAACCCATTCTCCATCCCTCACTTTCAAAGAAAGCAGTTGCAGAACATGAACAAGGTGAATGTATTTCTTATAATAAAGGAATCTGGCAGTAGCCATCCTAGTGTAATCCCAATCCTAGTAATGTAGTCCCCTTCCATAGCAATCCAAGCAAACACCCACATGTGACATGCAAGCCTAATTGCTTTGTTTAAACTGTCTGTTTGTACTCCATGCATGCTAGCACAGCATTCCACTGCATGATATTTGGAGACATTGCAAAAGCGATAAAGTGATACTGTGCAAGAGGCACCACTGTGTCGTCTGCACTGACTGCTATGAATGAATGCACGTATTACCTATCTGACCATGCCGTGATGCCTGTTACAGAGTGTCACCACACAAGCATGGTAACTCTGGTAACTCCGGTTATTCTATGGTAACTTTGCTCTCTGATGCTAAATGGTCTTATGAAGATGTTTCCCAGTAATGTTTGTGCAGCTAAGGCTAGATCACAGAAGTCTTATGGGTCTATATAATAATCTCGAAGTCTGACAATATCGAATACGATATCGTTGACATGAGAATAGCGAAAATGCACTACATCGAACGTTTAAACAGAAAATCTCAGTAAGGGGAGATTTCCATTTAATTCAATGTAGTGCATTCTCAGAATTGGTATATTTAAGTAGGGGGGGTGCAGGGGGGCTTGCCCCCTTGCCTACACACTATTTAGTTTTTTTTTTATTTAGTTTTTTTTTTTTGTGTGTTTCGATAGTTTAAGACTTCAATCACTAAAGTTCGTTCTTTAGTGATTCGAAGTTTTAAACCTTCGAGATTATAATAAAGACCCAAGTCTTACAACAACTATATATCAACATGGTGGCCTTAAGTAATGTCTGACATTACTGGATTCTGACATAAACTGTGTTATGATTGTGTGATCATCACACAATCATAACACAGTTTATTTCAGTCCTATTCAATATATTTGTGTTTAACAGTCAAAGAATTATCATTGCTTACTTACCATCATCTTCATTCAGACTTTTCGATTGATGTTTGTGTGTTTTGTGATTCTCAGCACTCTTGACTACTTCTGTTGAAAAAAAATATTAAATTAATGTGAGCCACGCATGGATATGTGCAGTGAAATACACATATACTGCCAGAGTAGCAATAACAACTTCACTTGTGTAGGTACTACAGAACCAGCAATGCTGTATTAGGACAATAGATGTAATAGGCTGCCAAGTACATAAGACAGTGAAAATACCATGATATTTGTATAGACCATTATGCTTTTGGCAGACAGTACAAGATGTAAGGGTTATAGTTGACATCACATCCCCACCCCACAACGAGAAATGCTTTATGTACAGACAGGGTCCTACTTATGATTATCAGCTACATATACCTCTCTCTGTCACTCCAGCAACCATAGGAGGCACATGCCTTAAAGCACTGCTTTATGACTGCAATGTTCAGTTACATATTCCACTGGCACACAGATGAGAAGCAGCTGCAGTATTATGCTCACAAGCCTCCTACCTTAAAAACGGTTACGCAATATACTACTTGTAGATGGCACCTGCAGTTCCATTAAAGCCACATTGCTGAATGTAATTCCAATTACAAAACAAGTAACAAAAACTATATTTGATGATCTTGTCTTCTTGTTTGGCAGATCTGCTGCACTCCTGCTACTGGGAAAATATTTGGGGTGCTGTACCATGGAGGAGTGGGGGGCACTGCCTCATTGCATTAGTTTGTATTCTACAAGTAATTATTATCCAAGCAACTTGCCAAATGTCCCCTCTGAATTCTCTGCATCAGTGTGCCAAACTTTCTAAGTTTGTAAGAGCAATATTTAGAAATTGTTGTATTTTTTGGTCTTTGTTTGCCCCCCCCCCCCCAATTATATATGGCTTTGTCCAGATTTCTTGCTCTAAGAGATTGAGAGGTATGAGGACACCTTCAAGACTGCAGCACTCCCCCTTTAAAGTACAAGACAGTATCAGCACTCCATCTACATGTTGTGGGATTAGAACCCACAGCCTTCTGCATCAAAAGCAAGTAGGCTAGATATTGTGCTACTAATACTACTTTTTAATCCTATAGCACAAACAGTGATGACCATTTTCTAAACAAAACAGTTGCACATTGGAAACAGACTAAGCATGAGCAGCAGAAGCCTTCTCTTCCCTTGAAGCACATTCTTCCTTGAAAATGCACTGAGACTCACTTCCTTGAAAATGCATTAAGACTCATATTTCTTGAATAGTCTAGAAGTTGGTATAACAAATTCAGGCTCTTCTCTCCTGTAACTAAGGTAAAGGGTTTGAGCCTGAGTAAAATTAACTAACCTGCCATCCCTAACTAGGACATTACACACACACACACACACACACGCACACGCACACGCACACACGCACACACGCACACACACACACACACACACACACACACACACACACACACACACACACACACACACACACGTCTTCATGCTGTACTTAAAATGTCACCATTATTTAACAGCCAATACCAGCCACAGTACTTTGAATTTTTATTCTTTTATCAGCCAGGTAAGCCCTCTAAGCCAAAGGTAACCTTGGAGCATTGACTAACTGGGGTTAATTATATAGTAGATTTAAAAACCATTGAACTTGACTAGAACTTCAATTTGTAAAATGCAAAATTAGAAAAGTTTACAAAAATGCAGCATCACTGAATTTCAGATGTCAGTAGGAACATTAAAACCTTTATTTTAAATGCTTGTCTTTTTTAAATGACACAATCCACATGATAGACAAAAATGTCTCTTCACATGATTGAGCAACTTTGACCAAAATGGATGACTGTTTACTTGTACACACCAAGATTTAAAGCTTAAGTCAAAGGGTTTCCTCCTTTTATATTTTAATTTTTTTATTTCTTATACATAAATCATGGGCACAACCCTTTTCCATGCAACAATTACTAATGCACCTAATGTTCCTTTGGCTGAAATTTGCTAGGGGCATGGGATGGTATTTCAGCAAAGTAACTTCTGCTTGGTGAGTTTGTTTGATCCTCACATTGTATATAACACAAAATGAATTTCATACCTGCCTGGAAGGAGGTCCTCTGGAAGACAAGAATTAATTTCTGTCAATTAAATAAATCCAGTTAGGCTAACCTAGCCAGTTTCAACGATCCCTTCAGTATTCAGTATTAAGCAGACAAATGGGTTGAGTACACAAGTAAGGTATATCATTATTAAATAAAAGTTCTGTATCTCATGCTAACAGAAAGAGACAGCCTAGATAGTAAAGGGAAGCTGCAAATGAGTAAATAATCTTGCCAGAAAGCATCAGAGTAGCAAACACCTTCCTTTAAGTTGCAAATAAGAATCTTCAGAAAGTTTTGCATAAAACTACTCACAAAAAAATAAACCCATATATTTTAGATATCTCAGCTCTGAGAACTTATGGACAGATGGACACTAGAATGGATGTGAACACAAAGCAACAGCACACTGAAATGGAGGTTCTACAATAGTTATTAGTATGTGTTTCATAGTGACTTAAAAGCATACATCTGCACTTGTGTTTGTGTGTGTGTGTGTGTGTGTGTGTGTGTGTGTGTGTGTGTGTGTGTGTGTGTGTGTGTGTGTGTAAGGTCATGACACTACTATACTCCTTACCAGCAAGTACTGCACAGATAAACCATAAATTAAGTTAATGACTAATGCCAACATTTTTAATATGCCAGCATACCATTAACATAAATAATGGTTTGGGCATCTAAAGAAAATCATTAAACTACACATTGATAGAAAAAGCTGCTTCATACTTTGTGTTTTCATCTTATTTCCCTAAATATGGCCTTGAGTTATGGGGGCAGAAAGATGGTGCCCTTTTTCCACTAATGTGACTGTGACATATTGTAGCTCTGTAGTTTGATTTTTAGGATTAAGTATAGCAGGAGGTAAACTGCCAGTTTTATCTTTTTTTGCATGTTTGTATTTTGACAACAGTAACCTTGTCTAAGACATAGCCAAAGGCCACAATTTGGTCTTCCAATTTTTTTCCATAATGTCTGAAGTCCTCTGACTGATGACAGTTATCTAGGAGATCTGCTTTAAGCTGCAATTAAAAATCATTCTTTTTTTTTTTTCACTTTACTGTGTTTTTCAGTTGCATGTCTGATAAGGGAATCCTGATCTTGATAAAGCCTCTAGACAAAATGACACTTCTTTTGCTTTGAGCTTTTGGCAGGATCAAGAAATAAGTGATATGTTAGTGCCCATCATACCAACTGATCTGTAATAGTGCTTCTCCACTGGATAATGAAAGCTGAGAAACCTTCCTTTGGTACATTTTTTTCTGTAACCAATTTCCATACCTGATGACATGTGCTCCTCCCACAGCACAGGATTTGAGTGAGTACATCTGTGTATATTTATATACCTGAAATACATACATGACCAAACATTACTAAGGTGGGCATAAGACTTATCCAGCAACAGGTTACTGTAGTTAGAGTAAAAGACAGACATTGCGAAGAACCCTCTCAAGTGTTGTCTGACATGGACATGACTCATGTATCTTTTATAGTTTATTTTGAAGGGCTATCTACAATGACAACCAGCTGGCAAGACTCCCAAACTATATTATAATAAAGTCCCATGAAGCCTGGAGCTAGATACGTTCAAAAAAGCTAAAGCTCCATTTTCTAAATCTTGAAATACAGGTGTGCCACACCAGGCCTGACTACTGGAATCAGGATGCAAATAACATGCTGTACAAATCTGTGAAATGAAGGCCTGTTGGCTGCAGCAAAGATGTCTGCAAGGGAGACATTCATGACGCAAGTAATGTAAGCAGCCATACCTTTGAAAGGGTGGACTTTGAGTATACTGGCCATATGGCAGGTAGCCATTGGATGAAAAAATGCAATGCACTGAAGTTTCCTTTGAATAAGATTTCTTCTTGCTGTTCTTCCTTTCACCCTATATAAATTCAAGGGAATTTTCTACACTAAGCCCCTCTCTACTCCTGCACCAACCTGCTCTCTGATTTCATTTCTAAATCTACCAAAATAGATTTAGCTGACTCTCAGTTGACTGTAAGGATGTAAATATTGCTAATTATGTTAGTACCTAGTTAAAAAAAAATGTTGTTTTGCACTGTTCTTACTATGTATACTTGCAATTCACATCTTCCTGACTGTTTGTACATTTCTATTGTATTTTATCTCATGCATTTGTAACCTTGATTGTACTGCCTTTGGAGCCTTTCTCCCCAGGCCTCCACTGAAAATGGGTACTTCATGGTCCAGTGGACTTCCCCGGTAATCAAACTGAAAATAAATAAAATAAAATAAATAAGAGTTTCTAAGGTACAGCTAGAAACTCTTCTCAGAAAATGAGACTTAACAGCTCGTCCATTTTTGTGAGCTAATGCACCCTCTTTAGGTAATACCTGAGACAGCAGTACAACACCCTTTATAATAAATAATAAATGACCTAAAAGAACAGTAAAAACATTATTAACGCACATTAAGCACTTTCATCTTATTCAGTATTTTAAGAGTTCATCCATTGATTGGAATTTGCCCTAGGAAATGGCAATCTGAAGAGATGGTACAGTAAGCAATGAATAGTGGCAGGACATCTATTCAATCCATGTGAAAGACAATATACTGTTCTCACCGAATTAGCACTTGTGACTTTAATATTATGTGGATGGACTTAATGACACTAAAGACTAAAAGAAAACTTTAAAAATGACAAAGTTACTGTTTCAGAAGCAAGGCAGACAAATTTGTGATTTATGAAATTTAAGGCACAAGGAGTTACCAGATTCTTCAAACAGCAGGTATAAATGCAACATTTGTTTGAAGAACTCTTTCCCAAGCTTGTGCTGAGCATCATTGTGTGAGTCTGAACCACATCACAATGTGCATGTCTGGCTGCATGTTTGCTTGTCTCTCTGTCTCTTGCTTGCAAAAGTGATCGAATATTTAAAGACTGCAAATTGCTGGGCTTTTCATTCACTTCACCCACTATAGTGGCATCTTGGAGTTGGCATATGAGATGTAGGTGGTATGGGGGAAGAAGTCTTGAATGATTTTTGTTGCTCAATTTTTTTTTAACTTGTTTGATCAGTACAGTTTCAAACACATTTCTTTGAGTACTTTGTATTGAATGTTTTTGTATTCGAGGACCTGTAGTAGATTTATATGCAAACATATATATATGTATATATATATATATATATATATATATATATATATATATATATATATATATATATATATATATATATATATATATATATATATATATATATATATATATATATATATGTATATATATATATATATATATATATATATATATATATATATATATACAGTATACATACTATATATATATATATAGAGAGAGAGAGAGAGAGAGATCTACTTTGAAAGGTTGAACCACATATAATCGAAATCCATTTTCATAAGACGAAAATTGTGAAAACTTAAATACCCAAATGGTGAATTTTTCCCAGGGTTACATAAACACTTGCCCAACATGCCCTTTTCTCCACTATAGTGCAATCCCAGAGTTGGTATATAGAGCTGGGGGGGGGGGGGGGTTGGGGATGCAAATGGTTAAGAACAAAAAATAATTCAAAAAGGTTTTCTTTACTTACCTTATGCATCGCGATACTTCCTGGTTGTTGGCCAACTATGTTCATTCTTAAGCATTTTAGAAACATTAAGCTTTCTCTGTCTAACACTTGACTAGAAGTCATTCACTGTATTTTGTTTTTGATATGCAAACATAGATTTTATATATATATATATATATATATATATATATATATATATATATATATATATATATATATATATATATATATAAACATTAGTAGGGGGTGTGAAGGGTGCTGGGGAGGCAAAATAGGTTTCATCATTTTGTGTTCAACCAAATGGAATGGAACCATTATGACACAAACCTTCATATGTATACATACATTTTTATTCTGTTTTAATTAATTTTGTTTTTGACAAAATGAACAAGGAACCAGCATGTGACTGTGCAGCTAAAAAAAACAAAAAAAAAACAATTAACACAATGAAGTTCACTTAGTAAAACTTGGTTAGCTTAAGTAATAATCACAGTCTCAAACTTACATGAGCTTCCTTGTGTAGAGTTTCAACTCTACTAGTATGTCACCGAAATTATTCCTGAAGATGCCAGCTAGTATTAAAGTTTAGCTGCTCTAATTTTTAGAATGAGGGTAGCAGATGTGCATTCATAAACAAGGGAGTGTTGTAGCATTAAGTCTTAGTTGCCGTATTAGCTCTTTTCTCTCTAATTCTATTTGCCATGCACCACCCCTGGGAGAGAAAGGAACAGTTTCCAAGATACCAAACTGTACTTCCAAGGGACTGGGCTTGGCAATTCCTTAAATGCACCAGAAATGAGACTTAAGAGGTGAAGTGCATTCAACCCACCCCTCCACCCTACTGTTGCTATTTTTGAAAAAAAAAATGCAGCAGTGAAATGCATAGTCTAGTTACAAATCATAAGAATAGGTATTACAATCTAACTAAGGAAGAAATACTACTTCTGAACACACACAGAAATGACAAGTTGCTGAGATTTATGTTGCCAGACAAGGGTGATGGTTTAGCCATAGTGGACTGGATGTCTTATAGTAACAGCATATGTAATGTATTATACAATAATGATAGATACAAAATAATATTTAGAAATGAAATAAACAATGCCTACAAGAAAATGAAATACTTGTTTGAGGATTCTTTGATGTAGGGAGCCATTAATGAGAAACTGTACGATTTTCTCATTAATAAACATCCATTTATTCCAATGGCCTTTGGAATACCTAAAACACACAAAGATGTGATGGACCCCTCTTACCAACTAATAGCATCTGCACATAATTCCATTGCATTTCCATTAGGTGTATTTGTTGACTGCATTTTGAAAAATTCCATGCACCCAGTTAAACATATTCTAAGAGGCTCATGGGATTTCCTTACTAAAGTTAAACATGAGTATTTTCAACAAAATGTGATAGATGTGATTGACCTTTTCACCTCAGTACCCCACAAGGAAGGTCTGGAATATTTTCATGCAGCTATTCTGGACCTAACCAATCTGGACAACACAATTACAAACTTTATTATGGAAGTTATGAACACCATACTTCATGATAATTTTATTAACTTTGAAGAGAGTTTTTCAGACAACTAAGAGGCATTGCCATGGGTGCAGGTTGTGCCCCCATGTACGCTAACTTCATTATGTATACCTGGGAACATATTTTTGTCTTTAACTCTGAGTAGAATGACAAATGCTTTGTATCCCTTCATATTTTGGATGACATATTTATTCTCTGGAAAAACTAAGAAACATTTACAGAAGACTTTTGTACTTATATTAACAACACAACAACTTTTCACAAATTCACCTACACGTACTCTGACTACAAAATTAATTATCTTCATGTCACACTTTACAAACATTTGGATCCACCATTTTCAGGAAACCAACATTCTCAAACAGTTACTACCCATGGCACACTAAAAGAAACATTTTCAAAGGGGGTCAGAGCTGCTAGGATGTGCTCAGATTTTGTGAACTTCAAAGTGGAGGTAAGCAAGCTGATCTGTATGTTTACAGAAAGAGGTTACCCTCAAGACCTTTTGAAAAAGTTAGGCACTGAAATTATTATTGGCTGGAAGAACAAATACAAACCATTATTAGGGTTAGATCAGACTGTTATCTGCCCCCCCCAAACAAATTCTTCCAAAAACAGCAACTGCATCAATTCTATGGTATTACCTTATGGGTCACTTTGGAAGGAAATTTTAAAAAGATGCTACCCAAAAACGGGTGTATTTTTAAAGGTAACTTGGAGATTTTGTCATTTTTAGGTGATGCACCTAAATGTGTCTTTAAAACAGGCAGGAACTTGAAATACTTACTAGAAAACCCTAGAAATGACCTTTAAAGACATAAAGGAACAGGCACAGAGATATGTGATGCATGCAATCAGTGTTTTCACATTTTAAACAAGAGCAAGGTCGAGATAGGGTCCCACACAACAGAAATCTTTTTAGGTGACAAAAATTGTACATTTACAGGGGTGGTTTATCTCGCTATCCGTGATGGTTGCGGGAATTTCTATATAGGTAAAACTGAAAAACAGTTAAGGAAAAATTATCTATGGACATTTGTATGCTGTCAATAAGAGACACCCCAACAGTGCACTGTTTAAGCATACTTTACTATGCCCTACCTTCACTGGATTTCAGTTTGGTATCTTGGAAACGGTTCCTTTCTTTCCCAGGGGTGGTGCATGGGAAATAAATTAGAGAGAGCTAATATGGCAAGTAAGACTTAATGCTGCAACATTCACTGGTATAAATGAATACACACCTATTACCCCCATTCTAATCAACAGATCATTTAAACTTTAATACTAGCTAGCTCTGTACACTTCCTAGCATTTTACAAGGCACATATTTAAGCCCATTTCCATACTTTGTATTTTAATACTTTTTAAACTTTTTAACCATACAATAAGTCTTTGAATACATTTTTTATGTATTCACACAATTTTCTCCATAGGTTTTTAATATGAATTATATATACGCAGTTCTTGTTTTTTATGAATTTTAGATACGATGATTTTTTTGATATATTAAGACTATTTAACTTTGTATATTTTTTTAACTTCTACTATTTAATTGTAAGTGATGATTAGTCATTTGGTAACTTATTTTAATATTTAATGGAGTTTCAAACTTGTAAGCAACGGTTCTGAAGAAGTCCCAAGGTTTGGGAATAAAATGTGCTAAACTGTATTTATGTTTTTGTTTTTTTTAGTATAAGTGATTTATTTTTGAACTAAGACTGAAATGTGTAGCATTATGTAGGACGTTTCTAAGATACTACTAAGTCTTGGTAAACCTGCAACTTCCTTACTAGTCTATACAGTTTTTGAAGTCACCATTTAGCATTGCTAAGCTGACCTGGTTACTAAAGAATGTTCTACAAGTCCATTTCAGACTGTCAGTACTATTTAAGCCACCCAAGTGTTGCTACATAAGCCTCATTGCATTTGCTTTTTGACAAAATGTCAGAAGGCAACCATATCATTAAGCAATTTGCATACAAAATTATACTACTGATTTTAAGTCACAAAAATATCAAAGGAGTTTAGTCTATGAATGAAACATGCAAATATTAGGCTTTGGGTAGCCCTGTAATTATAGGGAAGAGGCCATGAACATGAAATTGCTACATAGCAAATAATACATCTTTTTAATTTATGTTGCTCGTGCTACAAGATGATGCAATTAAAATGGAGAATTGGGAAACTCCTGAGCTTAAAAGTAATAAAGAGATAATCCTCCCAAAGGTAGCAATATTCTTAATTTTCAAAAATGTTACACATATTTAATTTTATTATATCACAAACAGTTTCATGAAGCTGTGATTTATTTATAAGAAAAACATTTTCAGCTTAATTAATTACCGAGAAAGCAGAAAATAAACAAATGTTGTGGGTACTTACCATAATATTAGGCCTTTGAGGGTAGCTCCAGCAGCAAAAACAGGACCATTTAGCAGTCAGACTTTTTAGGCTTTAAGAATGTTCCATTATGCCAAGCTTCCTTTTTCTTTTCAATTGTTGATCAATAACAAAACAAGGAAGTGAAAATTCAAGAGATTGGGTTGGGAAAAGCCTCCTGGAGCCAGATCCCTACTTTTATATCTACCATTATTTTGCAAAAGTTAATGTACAAAAATGCGGATACTGATTGGAGAAATCGGGGGTTGGCTTAATGCTTAAGATGTTTACCTCACAGGCACAGGATACAGGGTTTTATTCCCACCTTTGCTCATGGGCTGGTTATTGGCTAAGTTTGTAAATGTCTGCAGACTGATTGGCTAGGCATTTGCCTATGATCTTATCAATGGCCCTGTTGAAAATCCAGCATCACCCATAGCAGGAAGTCCAGCCAGTTCCTACTGCTAGAAGGAAAAGTTGTAACCACCACCTTCTCTGCTCCATTAAGTAGAGAAAACCAATCCACACATCAGAGGAGAGGAAAATAACCCCCCCCCCCCATCCTGAAAGGGACACAGTAAATAAAGCAAATTAATAAAATGTTTTAAAAACTCATTTCTGGGATGTAAACAGTGGGATGCATGCATACACCTCAGATTTAAACAGATAAAAAAGTGGCACAAATTACATTTATGCACAAGTGATGGCTTATACATCTCCAGTGTAAGTGCAGTACATTACAGAGCCATATGCAGTCTTGTAAACTGGCAGAAAAAGAGTACACAGACAAGAAGCTTGGCCATATAATACTATTTACAAAAACTAAGCATGCTTTGTTTTAAATAATGGCAATGTATAATAGCAACAATCCACTTTTTTGAGTGAGTAATGTAGTATTTACCCACAGATTTATTTTTTAATTATTGGCTTTACCCTCATGGTCAGACTATAGCAACTGTGGATAACCCCTGCACCACACACACATCCAGAGGACTGGATTATTGCTTCATTATGCAAAGTGCTCTCGACTTTTGTATCTGATATTATAGTGTTACAGCTGCCGGAACTGCTAGCAGAGAGTCCCCAGTAAATTATTTTGGGTGGTGTTTCATTACAATACTTTTTATTCATGGTGGCTCCAAAGGGAGTTCTAGATCTACAGGTCTCATTCAATTTATAAAGAAGACTACGTTCCTGCTGCACAAATGTCATCCATGGAGTTATTGCAAAAGACAACCATGGATAAGTAAGGGCACCAGTCTAAAAGATTGCACAACTGGTTGAGTATAAAGCTCCTATTTTTTATGTAGAAAGTATGTTAGCAACTGAGTTATTTATGAGAGGCATTATTCAATTACTATCTTTCCCTCTCTGCCATTGGCAAAGGATAAAAAGAGTTGATTATCTTTGTCAATGGTTTTATTTATTGAAGTGCATGCATGCAGTGTAGGAGGTCTCCTCTTTGTTGAAATACTGAACAAGGAGTACATGAAGGTGAAATGCTTGATTTGAGGGCATTTCAGTGAATAACTAGCATAAATTGGAATAAGTACACAAGGAATCCCTATTCTTGTGGAAGACGGGGGGGGGGCATTCAAAGGTCCTACAGCTCCAACATTCTTTTGTCTGACATAGCTGCAACCGGAAGCAATACTTCAGCTTAGATGATGATGCTCACTTGAATGGTAACAGTGTGAGTTTCTCAGCTGGAAATGTATGTACCCCAGGGGCAGAGTTGCCTCTAATGAATGCTCTGCATGCCTTGAGTGATTCTAATGCTTGTGACACCTAATGATGAAATTCAAAATGGTAGGCAGTTCTACTTTAATCAAATTGAAAGTGAGACCAGCATCAAAAACTTCTAAGACACAGCAGTGGACCATGGTGAACAGGGTCCAGTAGGGGTCTATCCCTTGATTATTTGTTGTACATATAGCAATCACATCCGCTTATCCCTGTAAGTTTGTTGTGTGAAAAAACATTGTGTGGATGAAAGTATGGAGACCACTCTATATGGAAACTCATGAGAGCAAATGATGACTGGAATCAGAAATGTAATGCCATAATTATGAATGTATGTAGATTGGGGTATGACTTCCTTGACAGGATGGCCACAAGATAAGGGTAGTAAAATCAGTGTAGAGTGGGGACCTGTTTGGAATATCATTAGCAGTGGAAAGCACATTTATCGTAGCTACCATGGCATTTCAAAACTCAGTTAATACTCAACCATTTTGTATTGAAGACACATTTTAGTTTTATGCGGACTGGTGGGAAAGTGTATTGCAGGCCTTTAGACCATAGTTACAGCACTCCTGGCCTAGAGTTTCTTGAAGAGAGCAGGAAGAACTTCTTTGGGCATGTGGTAGTGCTTTCTTTGGGCATGTGGTAGTGCTTGGGGAATGAAAAAGCCTGCACTCTGACATCTCTGTTTGTGGAAAGTCTTGCATTTTACAATGGGTCACAAGAAACATTTCTTCATCAACATCTGCCTTTTCAGTTTGCCAGCTAGTGAGTTGGACTATGCAGGGAATTCATTGTAGATGATTATTCTGAAAGCCCCCATCCAACTCTTTCTTTGTTTCTCTATGGTGAGGGTATAAATTAGTTTGTTTTTTCTTGTTAGTCATGTGACCTCTTCACAGTCCTAGAACACTCATAGACATTGCTGGCAAACTGCCAGGACCCTTTCATTATCTATTTTTCCATGTCCAGGATAGACTCAGCTTTTCCAAATCAGAGCTTTTGCTATTGGATGAACTTTCCTTTCCTTTCCAGCACCTGAGCATAGACTTCCTGGGAGGGGCTGAGGTCCATGATCTCTGTATATCTAAGTAGAATAAAGGGTCCTGTCTCCATTTACAATAATGGATCCCACCACCTCAGTTTCTCAGTCAAAATGTGCTGTCCCTGCCTTCTAATAACAATAACAATAATAAGACATATAAGAATGATATCTTAACAATGTCATAGGTTCATAGGTTAGTACTAGGCTAAGTGCCCTTGTGGGCCATTTTAAGCCTAGCCAATTACCTCATGTCAGAATCAAACCCTGCACCTTGCGTTTGTAAGGCAGACACCTTAACCATTATGCCAATCTCCTACCCCAAAAGCCATTTGGGATTCTAAAAGCCAACTCTGGTGGGACTCGAACCCACAACCTTTGAATGCCTTTTACCATTTTACTAGAAGTCCAATGCGCTATCCATTGCGCCACAGAGCCAGTGGAGCTCATTTTCAGACCAATCTACTCTCATAGCCTTGCCATAGTGCAAATGGTTTCATTACTGCAGTGACTTCATCTATAAAGACTCAGTCCTGCGTCTTCCTTCAGCCACTCCAGCCTCAAAGCTGAACATGACTGTGGGCCTCAGGAGCTTCTAATAATGTTTCTTCACCCTACAGACTATGTATTCAGATGGGGGCATCATTTCTCCACATTTGCTGAGAATATACTCTTCAGAGCTCTGTATCCTGTTCCCCTGGTCACAGAATGGTTTGCCAGAACTTCTTTGAAACTACCCTGAAGAAATTTTCAATAACATCACAAAACATTTCTTCTATCTCTTTCACTCAGGCCCTCACTTTACTGACTACTGCCATCCTGGCTTGTTGTTACTTATAACTTGTAAGTCAAATCCTGAGCTCCCCCCCCCCCCCACACACACACACACTGCTTGGAAGGCCTCTTTTTACATCTTCCTTCCTCCAGACCCTAGGATTACTGTCATCATACCTCTCAACCTATTAGCAGAAGAATTCTAGACAAAGCCAAAATTAATGGGATGCCAAAGGCCCAAAATCAGGGACAGATTTTAAATATTGCTGTTATAACCTTAAAATGACAGCGTTTCCATTGGCATGCATTTTCTGAAGGATATGAAGCCTGAATCTTAAATGTCTGCCTTTATTTAGTAACTTTAATCCTCAATGATGTGCCAGAAAAGCACACATTATGGGGAACAGACCATAAGTATGAGGCAAAAATCTGGACATTCTGTTAAATTCTGGACAGTTCAGAGGTAAACTGTCATGATAAACAATGAGCACGGTTTAGACCAGCTCCTTCCTATCACCTCAGTTGATGAGCTCTTTAACAGCATCTGATCAGACTCCATGTTCCTGACTTCAGTATACAGGAGAATATCCTCATATGGTGGCAGATGAACTCATCTTCTACAGAGGCATCTCATCTGCTAAGCAATTCCAGGACATTCTCAATGTACATTATATTTTATAAGGTCTGTTTATTGCCACACCAGTAGTTTCATTCAGCTTAGTGTCACGTTATGATCGGATGACAGTTTAAAACTTGACTTGACCTGAGTTAATAGAATATATATTTAACCTCAAGTCTAGCATGACATTCTTGTTGATTATCACTGTGGAATTAACACAAACCCCAGTTTTACTACCTGAACTATAAAATATTGAAAAATAGAGCATCTCTCTTATCTCATATATTCATTTTATGCCTAATGTCTGGGACATGACCTCCAAAATTTATACAATCTATTACCATTCTTTTACCTAACATATCTCACCCAAAAACTCACTAATATTATAGATCCATAGCCCATATATGCCAATTAACTAGTACATAAAAAAAATTAGAATATAAATAAATCCTTGAATAAATCCAAACATATGATCTTATAACAGACAGACAACATGGATTGCACACTACATTCAATACTTAGGCTGTAGTCTTATCACTTATCTCAAAATATACACTAACAAGGGGAAGAGACTGCTTATCTTTGTTGATTTAAAAAGGGCCTTTGAAACTGTCAGCCATAACCTCTTATTAACACAGCTCAAAGTCTATTTGCCTGATTCTAAAGGACTTGCTCTCAGTGTGACTGTCTTACTCTGGTGCAAACATGTTTTATAGACAGTCTTTAGACAGAGAAAGTCATTCACAGCAAGGGCAATTGTTTTTTGGAATCTGGCCCTATGGCGTTTATTTTGAAGTAATTACATGTTAAAAGAATTAGCTGTACAACAGAACATTCTCCATCATAAGTCACAATTCCTATATTCCAAGAGGATCAGTCACTAACAGTGTCCCACAAGGCTTGGTGTTAGGCCAACTTCATTTTCTTAATTTACATAAAGTCCCTTCCTTGGAACCTGCCCAGTTTAAACTTCAGGATGTATCCAGATGACATATTGCTGACAGCAGTACATAAATCCACCATTCAGCAACCTACAACATTGCAAAACAATTTCTCTTCTATTTGGAATTGGCTTACCAAAAAGAAATTAGCCATAAACACTACCAAACCCAATGTCATAACATATATAGGGTAAACTGCAAAATATGTCATGCCAATGCAGGGTGCTGCCCAATATTGTGACACAGTTTAAAATGCCATGATTCTAAGAAATGGATAAAGCAATGATTGTACATCTGAGGAGGCTGCAAGGCCCCATGGTTATCCACAGTTCCAAGAAATGGGATATCTATATCAGTTCAGGTCACAGTTTAAGTAAAACTTGTAAATGTTGGTAGACAGTGCCTAAAAACGCAAAAGGCCTATGGAGCATGCCTCCTGTGCAGCATTTTAAGTTATATTTATTTCACATAATGGTATATTTAAATAATGAAACAAACGTCTTGAAAGTCCAGTCATAGGATGGGTAAATATTAATAACATAGTATTTAAACAACATTTTTGAAAGAAACTTTCTAACCTCCTAATTTTATACCCTTCCAACATGATCTTTACATTGTAATTACAGTATGGCAAAGACTGATAAGTCTTCATTGCCCCCACAACAACACATGCTTCATTGTCTCTCTCTCTCTCACACTCTCTTTTCCATTTATTACCCTTACTACAATAATTCATGACATCTATATTGCATTATCAGTATTTGACACAACTCGGTAATCTCTCAGCTATATTTTTTACTACCCTGGCCAACATGTATAACAACGCATGATGAGTTCTTATTGGACAGCCACAAACTGGGAAGTCAGATGTCTCCTCAGTCACAGGTAACTATGGAAATAATTCCTGTCTGTGGTGTCACTGCATCTTACTTCTATGCCTGTACAATCCCAGATTATATTAAAATGGTCTCACCTTCCTGCAGAAAGAAAGATCCACATTAATATTCTTATCCTAGATGTCGATCTTCATTATTCATCTTGTTATGTAAACAGAAACATCATCACAGAAGCCACCGCAAGTTGTATTAAAAATTACTATCATTGAAAACATAATTCATATTCAGTAAAACATATAAGCTATTATATGTTGCACCAAGATATGTAATTGATCATCCACACTAACATTGGTCTGGAGAGCTAGCATGATTTCCTAATAAAAGCTCTACTACCTGTTATTAAGACCCTTACCGTAAACATAGTGTGCGATCTACGTAAACAAATTCATTGTCTGGGCAAACAAATGTAGCTCAAAATTATTTATACCGTGGTATCAAAGTAGTCACAAATGCTGTCTGCATCAGTATTTAGCTCTTCAAGAATATGATTTACTCTATATATAATATAAAAACCTGAAGCAGATAGCTCACGACAGAGTTATGGTTTTAGTACATATAAGTTTTCACATACAGCACGCTTTTTCAAGTTACATTCATATACATGCTCAGATATATCCAACCATTGAAACATTTACATAGGAAACAAGTCAGTGAGGTGCACATGTATGCTCTCAGCAATATATCAATAAAGATATCTTCTTTCATGGATGACATGGCACTTATGACCACAGACTTGTTATGAGGCTGACTGAAATATAAAGCTACAGAATGAAAAGCAAGAAAAATAAAAGTTACGTATTAATTCAGTAGTAAGGATCGACATGAAAAAAGCCAAAAAACTGAGTGTCATCATAATAAGGTAATCAAGGTTATAACACATCCATAAGGGTCTGTGGCATAATTTGTGAAAGTTATTAAATATGGATATTGATTCTTTAGTTCAAAATAACAGTCTGGGGATGGACTTCAGCCCTGCACTGAGTGTTATCCGTTTCAGTCCATTTTTCCCATTTTTGGTACATGGGGTTGGAGTGTCACTGACGGCCACCTAGAGCCAAGGTTTGCAACACCGGGTGGTTTGCAACCCTGATGCAGTGTAACCTTGACCACAAACATCTACAAAATCTCAATCACAAGAAATCAGTGAAGAAAAATGAAAACTGCTTAAATGGGAAAAATTATTAAGACTCTTCTCCGCTCCCAGATAAGAAAATTATTTATTGCAGACCACAAGGTGCAACAACCTTAGCATTTTTATTTTAAACCTTGGGGAGGACTGTGCCATGAACACTTTCTTTTGTTCATTAGTAATTTGTCATATTTGTTTTTAATTCTATGTTGAATATACATCAGTGAATTTGTGTTGCATGAAACTGCTTTCAAAGAAATGTTTTATGTCATTGAAGACACTGCACTGCCCACAAATTGCAGTTGTATGTTCCCCTTTAATGGCGTGATAGAAGTGAATGCATACACGCATTGCTATGTTTAAGATGGCTGCAATGCTCTAATAGAAATGTACTAAACACTATGTATGTGCATCAGTAATGTAGATTCAGTCATAAAATCCCATGACCATCTTATATTTTCAGATGTTTATAAACATATTTTAAATAATTTACATTTATTTTTTTTCTTGTCCCTTGCCACTGACTCTTATCACCAAAACGTATACATCATGTAAGATATCACTTGCTCATATAAAATACATCACTTTTTTGTGAAAAAAAAAACAACAGTTACACAGAATTGTGTTAAAAATTTTGCACAGTGCACATAGTTATGATAGTATAGGGTAGAGGACCTGAAAACAATATCTAGCTGCTACAGAACTCTGTAAAGTTATAGAGTTTATCCTAGACAGAAGAACAGTTACAGCCTGAGATTATATTATGTATAGAACACCAGATTCCCTGTTTCCCTGTCTTATACACTTTGAAATCAATAAAATGTGTTCTGCCAGTGCATTTGTTGCAACAAATTTCCCCATTTCTTGACATGATAAATTATCTCGCTTGGGCAAAATGCATGGGCCTTGGTACTAAACTAACGCTAGCAACTCAGTGGGAAGCATGCTTAAGCTACTAAAGATCTTCACGGATCAATAGCCTAGTAAGTACCTATGAACCTGTAAATCTATGTAAGCCTTCTGCTGTGAGGAAAAAGGCCAAACTGTATTCTAAAACAATGAACTCATTCATTGAAGCATGGAGTGGCCAGAATGTACTTTTCTAAAAAATAAAATAACTACATTTGTTAAACAGGAATGCCTACTGGACACATATTCTTCCTTTTCAGGAATGACTTGCTCATAGACATACACAGGAAGTAGACAGATGCTGTGGGATTTAAACCCTGGACTGTTGAAGTGCCTAGGCCTAGAAGTACATAGACGTAAGCCTCTTTGCTAAAATGTTAGACAGAAATTGCAACTTCTATGCTGCTGATGATCATTCAGTGCATCCTGGATAATCCTGTTATGAGACGTAAGATCTGAGGTCTGGTACCTCAAAAGATCAGGCTCATGGAAGAAAGGTGCATTTAAGGCACAAAGTCTCTGGCCTTATTTTTGTTAACAGCTTTGCCATATGCTCTAAGTGGTATAAGGCTTGATCCTGGTCCTCTCACTTATACCTTGCATGTTTTATAGATGGTTAAAATATAAACAAAAAAGGGCGGGGACATGGGGTGGTTAACATGGCCATTTAACATACAATCCCTAAAAATGTCATTTAAATTGTCCAGTCTGTATATTGATAGCAGCTATAAATTCCCACATCCGTTTTAATTGTGCAGTGCCATTTAGCTAAATCTGCATGATTTAGAATGTGAAATTCAGTGTTCAACACATAAAACAACAATGTCAGAGATATCAGATGTTCCAAAAACAAACGAAACAGAATCCAAACTGGCCTTAATCTTATATTATAAAACATAAGCGCTTTCAGGTTAAAAAACCCTTCTTCAGACAAACTTCACATAACAATAACAGTCTTTAAATACTAAAACAATTTTAAAAACAACCAGTCACTTTCTATACTTGACCCCTCTTTACTTTAGGGCTGGTTTTAAAGATACAGAGCTATTTAACCCAGGTGGGTTATCAGCAGCTAACTGTATGATTGTCAATGACACAGAGTCTGCAGAATAAAGATGAATGTCACCCCCCTTTTTTTCATCTGTGAACATGCAGAACCATCTTAATTCTGCATACTCTGTGTCATTAACAATGCACCCCCCCCATAGGCTTACAAGAAGTTCGAGAGGAGTCCTTAAGGGAAGCTAAGAGGCTTACAAGAGGTTCAAGACGAGTCCTTAAGGGAAGCTAAGAGGCTTACAAGAGCTTCGAGAGGAGTTCTTAAGGGAAGCTAAGAGGCTTACAAGAGGTTTGAGAGGAGTCCTTAAGGAAAGCTACGAGGCTTACAAGAGGTTCGAGAGGAGTCCTTAAGGGTAGCTAAGAGGCTTAAAAGAGGTTCAAGAGGAGTCCTTAAGGGAAGCTAAGAGGCTTACAAGAGGTTTGAGAGGAGTCCTTAAGGGAAGCTAAGAGGTTTACAAGAGGTTCAAGAGGAGTCCTTAAGGGAAGCTAAGAGGCTTACAAGAGGTTTGAGAGGAGTCCTTAAGGAAAGCTAAGAGGCTTACAAGAGGTTCGAGAGGAGTCCTTAAGGGAAGCTAAGAGGCTTACAAGAGGTTTGAGAGGAGTCCTTAAGGGAAGCTAAGAGGCTTACAAGAGGTTCGAGAGGAGTCCTTAAGGGAAGCTAAGAGACTTACAAGAGGTTCGAGAGGAGTCCTCAAGGGAAGCTAAGAGGCTTGTGTTTTGCTAGCTATCAGATGTTAGTAAAGTAAATTTTCTCAAATGCAAACAGCTGTCATTTTTATAGGTACTTTACACTGAAAAGCATGAGAAGTTCTTCAGCAGAAACTAGCTCAAAGCTTTTAACCTTTGTTTTCTTATATTTTTAATTACTTTCTGAGTACATTGAAAACAGTGCCATATCACTGAACCTTACAGACATGAGTACTGCCTGCGAAATAGGATTTCCAGCACCTCTCATTGGCATTTTAAGTTTTATTCACACTAGTTAAATACCCATAATTCCAAAAACTTCAGTTCATTGCTGTTCTGCTTCAGCTAAGGCTTAATTTTGTTGGAAAACCATCTGATCTCCACTAATCATCAAGGCACTGTGATCTGGAATCTCATGCGCCTAGAACAGTCTCCAACGGTTAAATGAAGTGGGACATGGACTCGGTAAGTAATCTATGATGAATCAGGCAGAAAGCCATCTTATGATCTCAGAGGTTAGGAAGAAAGATGAGGTTGTGATCTCTGGAGCGTGTGGCACAGGGGGAATTGGGATTTCTTTAGGTGTAGCATTTCAAGTTGGGCTCGGTCAGATATGGCTTTGTAAGTCAAACAGGGATCGCCTCTAATTAGTCGATAAGAGACTGAGAACAGCTGATGTTTCTTGAGTCTGTCCATGTAGGACATGTGTTTAAGGCCTAGTATCCTTTTGTGAGGTACTTTTGTGGCATTTCTAGCTGTTGTAGGTGCTGGTCAGGTACATGCCAAACAGGACGTTATATTCAATGATTGGTCTAATGAGGGATGAGTAGAGAGGGATCATTACCTCTTTCTTCTTGGATGAGAAACCGTTGGTTATAAGATGTGCCATGTAGACTTTCTGACCACAGTGGCAATGTGGTGGTCGATGGTGAGGTGGCTGTCGACCTGGGTGCCCAGCTCTCTTATGGCCCCTTCAGTGTTCAGTGGGCTCCCACCAATGTGATAATTTATGGGAACTGAGATTTTCCAAAGGGGATGATAATGCATTTTTTGGCGTTAAGCTTCAGGCCATGGTTCTGACACCAGTCATTGGTCTCAGAGAGGCCCTTTTGTAGGATGTCTGCATCACTTGGGGAGTTGATAATGACTCCTAGCTTGTAGTCATCAGCGAACTTGGTCAGCCAGAGTCCTTCTGTGTTGGCCTGAACTTCTGAGAAGTAGATGCTAAACAGGAGAGGGCCCAGGACTGAGCCCTGTGGAACTTCATGACTGATCGACAGTCTGACTTGGAATCTGCAACTTTCATTCTGTGGGTCCTGTCTGTGAGCCAATTTGCAAACCACCTAATGATGTAAGGATTGATGCCTAGTCTGGTGGGTTTATCAATGATACCTGAGTGGGGAATGGTATCAAAGGCCTTGGCCAGGTTGCGGTAGGCTGTATGCACTGCCTTACCCTCATCCACAGCCTTGGTGACTGCCTTGAAAAATTCTACCAGGTTCAGCAGGCAAGAGCTCCCTTGGACAAAGCCAGACTGTGTGGGGTCAAGAGTTTGGAGATTGCCTATATCTTTGTTAAGCAGGTCCATGATGATGCGCTCCATAGCTTTGCATACCAGACTCGTCAGACTAATGGGGTAACAGTTTCCAGGGTCTGTAGTTCCTCCCCCTTTATGGAGTGGGATGACTGTAGCAGTGCACCATTCGTTAGGGACATAGCCTGAGGTAAGGCTGTGATTGAACAGGGCACACAGTTATGGTGCCAGTTTGTTTTGTAGCTCATGTAGGATGCAGCCAGGGATATTATCAAGTCCCGTGGACACTGAATTCTTGGCTTTGGGCAATGCAGCTTTTACCTGTGCCTCAGAAATGGTGGGTACCAAGCTTTCTTCTGGTATTGTTATAGGGCCCTTGGGGGGGAGGGGTAAAGTTGGCACTGAATCTGTTGGTCAGTATGTTGGCTATATCCATTGGCTCAGTATAGGAGGTGCCATTGTGCAATAACTCAAAGCAAATATGGGTATTGTCTTTGAGGTTTTTGATATAGCTAGAGAAGGCTTTGTGGTTGTTTTTGGTGTCAGCCGCAATTCTGCCTTCATAGCTGGCTTTAGAGGATTTGATAAGGGATCTCAGCTTTTTGTTGAGACTAATAAGGGAGGTTTTCCAGTCTTGTGACTTCATTTTTTATGCAACAGTTTCTTCCTTCTGTTGTAGAGTTTACTGATGGCTGGGGGCTACCAGATTGGCTTCCTTTTTTTGGAGGAGAGCGTCTTGGTTCTATTCGGTATGGCAAGGTCCATGCATTTGCTTACGTGAAACACAAGAAAATCCACGTAGTCACAACCACAAGTCAAGAAGAAGAAAAAAAAACACCGTGGAAGCCAGAAATGATCTGCTGGAATTGAATCAGTTTAAAATGTATTAGTACATGCTTGTACACTGCATTGGTGTATGATTCGGCAGTCATGCAGCTATTTTCCATTGACATGGGTACTGAGAAGTTAGCCACCTCTGTTTTTAGGAGCCCATAGTCGGCTTTAGAAAAGTTTTTCAGGGTGGTCACCTTAGCAGGGGGTGTAGGTGAGATGGAGATTTCCATGGTGATCAGTTTGTGGTCAGATTTAACCATGGAGAAATTGACTATAGGTGTGGATCAATGGTCTCCCATATTGGTTAGAACCAGATCGAGGATGTTGCTTCCTCTAGCGGGGGTCAGAATGAGCTGGTCCAGGGCACTGGAATTAATAAATTCCAGAAAGCATTGGGACTATACATTGGTACTTAAATAGTTTTTCCAGTTGATGGAAGGGTAGTTAAAGTCACGCAGTATGAGAGTATTGGGTTGGACCTTGATAGATCCCAGGGTGCTTAGGAAGTTGGAGTGAGAGTGTGGGGACATGTTTGGGGTTCTATAGCAGTCTATGACTTGTATCACCATCTTACCTAGTGTTAGTTGTACCTGAAGTATCTCGGATGCATTATGCTGGGCTACCAGTCTAGAGGTGTCCATATTCTTTAAGAATATGGAGACACCACCGTCTTTGGAGCTTCTGGCCATATTCTGGGACTGAAAGGTATGGAATGAGTTGTAGCCTGGAAGCACAGGGGTGCTTTTTGCCTCTTTAAACCAGGTCTCCATTACAGCACAGATGTCGACATTCTCCATTTTGAGGAGAGCTTCGAGCGAGTGCATCTTGAGATTTAGACTTCTAACGTTGAGCAGCATGATCCTCAGACTGCATTTGTTTGCAGCTGTTACAGTGTAATTTTGGTCTTTGGAATACTGCCTAAAAAATGCACTATAGGGGTGACAAGAGCCTTAGCCAGTACCCAGAATGCCAGGGGTGACAGATGCAGGCCGTCTCTGGCAAAGCATCGAGGTGTGTCGATCATGTCGTCTCAGGCAGACAGATACTGGATCCCCTTAGAATGACACCAGAAACTTAGCCAATTGTTGATGTCAATCATTTTCTGCTTGTACTGTGGTATAATTCTGGGTGACGGTAGAATACTGCTCAGGACTAGGGTCATGCCTGCCTGGGCCACATAGTACTCCAGGGAGGTACGTCTCAGGCCATCCATACCCACATGGACAATGACTGAGTCATATTTATACTTGTGGAGTGACCTGAGTGCATGTGTTATGGGGTGGGTCCTTGTTCTCCTAGTTCAACCTAGTGGGAACATCTTTCTCTCTTTTGCAAAGTGCCTAAAATATTATACAGAAACATTAAAAGATAGCACGTAAAATAACATTTTATTTCAGCATTCGTTCAGCTTAGCAGTTTTTCTGCTTCTTAGATATAACATTAGAGGGAACTTCTCTATTAGACATAGCTCAGCTGAATCCCTCAGTCCATCTGTCATTTAGGCTGCTATAGCAGACGCAAGCTACTACAGTCTCTCTTACATCCTTCCGAACAAGTTTTAGTACTTAGAACAAGAGTGCAGGCATATGCTGTGTATCAGCAGAGTGTTTAAATAATGCGTTTGTTTTCTTCATATTTCTTTTGAACTATCATATAAATACATTGATGTAGTTTTCACCATGCATTGTTTTTTTTCCTAACTAATGCAAGCATGCAGTTCATCTGGCTAAATCTCCCAAACCTTCATTGTGTCGTCAATATAGCCATTCAAATAATAGTTCTTTCTAGCTTTCAGATGTGTAAATACATAATGACATTGACATACTTAAAATAATTACAATGGTTATATCTATGCCTGCCAACTTCTTTTCTCAAGAATTATATGGACAATGCCAAAAATAATGGTGGCAAAAGCTTAAAAAATCAGGCTTGTTTTATAAACATTACTTTAATCTACTTAAAAAATAATAGAACAACATGTTTTGCATCAATATGCATTTCCAAAACATCATTGACTGTAATCTTCAGTGATTAACCAGAAAATCAATCTTTTTACAAGGGAAAAGACAGACGTAAGAGCAAAATTGGAGACTTTCTGCCAAACTGAAGACATTGATAATTTTGACTTTGTTTGAGAGTACCACAGTCATTCCTACTCAGCTTTACAATATTCAAGGTAAAATGTCCTTCAAATGTTGTCCCATTCTGTGTGGAAAGTGGAGCTGACAAGAAATTAATACATTAATTTCTCAGTCAGAACACAACATATCCAATGTTTCTAATTATACCCTTAGTCTGGTTACACACAATGTCATATCTCCAAATAAAATTTTGATTCTGGATAGGTAACAGTGGCACTCCTTCACCCCAAAGCTGAGGAAAAAAATCTTTTCAAGTTAAGTCCAGGAAAAAAAAACTTGAGGACCAAAATTAAAAAAAACCACAACCTAGCTCCTTGGTACAGTTACTATAACACAAAAATTAGTAAAAACATTAATTTAAGGAGCCAAAATATCTGCCCTGGTTTCTTAAATGAACCCCAGTACTGAATCTGTGCCTCTTCTTCAAGTGCCAATCACATCCTCTTACAGCTTGCACCCTGGACAGCTGTCTCCTTCACCCTGTCCAAGTTATGGTATTGGCAGGTACACTATGCTGCAGATTATCTTCTACAAACCCTCTGTCTACACCCATCAACCCTGAGTCAGAAGTCACCTGGAATAAATATAACGGTATACTAACAGAGTATTAAATATGACAGTACACTAGCTAAGTGATGCTGGTGGAAAACACAACACAGTACTTAAGCTCAGTACTTAGGAAAAAAGAGATGAATATGTTGCTACAGTCTTCAGGAATGCATATAAGGTATAATGATGATCCAAACCACTTTACTGTTTTCTGTGTGCTCTTTTTAGAAACATGGTTTTGATCCCAGTGGGGAGAGCACACCCTAGAAGTGCAGAAGGCATCCATATGTATATTCCCTGTTGTTCCTGAAAAGAGATGTCTAATATAATACCGGACATGCCACTTCATGTCACAGCTGGCACAGAACAGGGCGGCATTAAGGATGACATTAATTTTATAATCTTCTCAGAAATTATATTCTTTAATTTGTGATATGTTAGGCAATTGAATTGTATAATGTATGTCACTTACTAGAAATATTTTGTGACAAAAAGGTTTTCACTACAAAAAAAATATTGCCTAGTTTCAGACAGGTCACCATTAATCATTATTTACTCAACTTGGAGCAAACTCTTAGTGTAAGTAAGCATTGTATTTCCTTGTCATTAAGGTAAATTGATATGGTAAAGAAGATCATTTTAACCAGGGAAAGCTTACCTTAAGCAGGTGAAGTACATAAAAAATAAGTATTTCTGAAATGGATGGAAGGAAGATTGGACTTTGGTGAAGATAACTGCTGGGAAAATAATTTCTCATTGAGTTTGACTGTATAGAATATTCACAATCCTGGCAACCACTCCCAGCAAATGTGTAGAGTTTGATGTAATGATTCATATTATTCATGTACAAAGGGACATGTTTCCCTTTTTGTAAAACATGTTCAGACATCAGCATTGCTGCAGTTTCCTTTGTAACTCTATTGAAATGCTTACGGATGTTCTTCACCTTTCTTTCATACTGTATTAGTCATTAATCTTAAAAACAGTTGGCGAATATGTTTACTTCATGGGTCAGGAGGAGTTGTGCTTACTGTCTTTAAATGCTGTGGTGCCAGGTGAAAAGATGTCTATAATGATAAATGTGTGCGGTAGCTTGTTTGCAACTCATGCTTTAACGATGCAGCTACAATTTATAGCTAAAACTTGCATCGACTGTAATGAAATGTGTGCAATGTGTGTCAGTCTTGCAGAGGAAGCTGTTTTAATATTTTAGTTTATTGAAGTGTAATACAGAACTGTAATGACTAGTTTACTTTAACCTACATTGGAAAGAAATTCGTACAAAAATAAGTAGTGCTGGTGAAGGAATTAATAGATGCTCTGTACCATTGTAGAATAAAAGAAAGAGAGAGAAATAATAAAAGAACTATTAATTGGGCTGTTCTTGGTACTAGTTAAGTTAGTTAAGGAATACCCTATTCACTTCATCCATCACACAGGATGGATTGATTACTGAGTGAACAGTGATAGCAGAGCAGTAAATAAATTGTAAAACCCACAGAACAATGCCGACTCAAACAGCAACTGCCAACACAGTTATACAGACTGGACCTGGATCCTTCTTTTCTGAAATCCGTTTTCATTGAACAAATTTTTATTTCATTACACATATCCTTTTCACATTCCGTGTTGCTCATAATCTCTGGAATCAGGCTCTGACAGTCCAAGCAGAACAGAAGATGTTTGTCAACATTAATCAAACACCAACTCCCTTTTTCCATTTTGTACCCATAACGGAGTCAAAATGATTGCTCTCGACCATAGCCAGCCATTGTATGAAAACTGAAGAAGTGTGTATTCACTATGGGAGACACTCTAATCAGCACCTCATTAAACACCCTATGAAACAATAAGGACTGTTGAGCATAGAAAGACTAAACTGTACCATGGAATAAATATATGATCTTAATATTCAGTTAGTTTTTAATAGCAGGTTTCACAGAAATCTGGTTCAGAAAATCAAGGCTAAGCACAATGTATCAGTAATTAAAAGTGTACATCAGAAATCAGTGCTAACATGAGTACAGCTGCATCATTACTGACAACAAGCGTAGGTGAAACGGAGCAATGAATGTTCTTCAAGTGGTTAATGCAAGGGGCTCTGTACAGGTAAAGGTGTATCAGTGCTAAGTGAAAATGCCAGTTTCGTACAAATTAGGAATATGCCGCGGTGGTACAGTGGTAGCGTTGTTACCTCAGTCACAGCAAAAGGTTCTCCCGTTCGATTCTCAGCGTGGCTTGAGAGTGCCTACTGTGTGGAGTCTGCATGTCCTCCCCACAGATGGGTAGCGTTCAAAAGACTTGCGTGCGTAAATGAGCATGTCTTCGTTGAAGGTTGAGCAACGAGCTGGCACCTCAGCATTTCGTAAAAAAATTTACTGCCAATCATTAGCGGACCAGAGTTCCGCTGTGGTGACCTCTTACCGGGAAAAAGCCAAAAGACCAACAACAACTGTCTTGGGAGCTTTCACGAAAAACTAACACTGTCTCTTTACTTTTGTTATTGTGCCATACTGCAGTCTGTTCTTTCATTTCAGAGTACACATTCACAGATACAGATAAACAGTATACACCTGAAGAGAAGTTAGGCCTACTGAAATGCTTCAATCACTGGAATGTATGACAGCAACTCTTCTGATGGATAAGAGTCTGGCAGGGCTGATGCATCCAAATGTTGGTTGTAATAATTTTAACCATTACTATCAATGAAGTTGTTGGCCACAGTGGTGCAGTGGTTAGCATTGTCGCCTCACAGCAAGAGGTTCTCCAGTTTGATTCTTGGTTGGAGCACCTTCTATGCAGAATCTGCATGTTCTCCCTGTGGTCGAGTAAACTTTAAAGACATGCAGGTAGGTACATGATTTTGTGTGTGTGCCTTCTGTGAAGGTTGGGCATCAGGCTGGCAACTTGACACTGTAAAAATCATTGCCAATCAGTAGCGGACCAGTGATCTGCAGTGGTAACCCCTAACTGGGAAAAGCCAAAAGACTATCAATGAATTTGCATTTAAATGCACTGCAATCCATGTGATATGCCAATAAATCACATGTTGTACGGCACAGGAATAGATAATACCATAGCGTTCCCATATACAAACTACTGAAAGGCATCCTGAAGCTTGAACAGTAGCCACATATATATGTATATATATATATATATATATATATATATATATATATCTATATATATATATGCACACACACACACACACACACACACACACACACACACACACACACATATTTTACATATATATATATATATATATATATATATATATATATATATATATATATATATATATGGATTCAGTATGTAATTTTGAAATACTGAAATCCTGAATTTCAGTATTTCGAAATTACATAGCCAAAGACACAAAACACAGAAACCCTAAAACCGCGAAATTCAAAATCCCGACGCGAGACTACAGATACAGCACACACTAACACATACACACCACTTCCCCCCAACTCAAATATAATATCCTACACTACAGATAAGCAGGAGGCAAGCCCCCTGCACACCCCCCTACTTATATGTACTAACTCAGAGATTGCACAATCAGACACAAACAAGCAACTCACTCCCACACATTATACACATCCTCGCACACATATATCACAGTCAAAACACACACTGACTGACATTAAAGCCCCTAACCAATAGACATACACATACATACATACATACATACCCAAACTCACACCTTACCATTCACACACCACAACACCAGAAGTGCTAATTCAAAATCTCCGTACTTCAGGATTTTGAATTTCGCGCTTCTGGTTTGCCGGTATTTCAAGACTTCGGTATTTTAATTTTGAAATACTGAAATTCAGGATTTCAGTATTTCGAAATTAAAAAGGATTAAAGACACTGGACTGCTTCCCTACCATTCTGTACAACTATAAAAGCATCAACATTGCATTTTATCCAACAAAGCTCATCACTCATTCATGTATAATAGTTCCCTTCCACAAAACACTCTGCAAAAGACAGATACATACTACATTTCAGTGGCAATTTCCACTGTTGCACATCTGTCTTGGTGATTGCTCCAAAGATGGTTTATCCTGAGGATATGACACAAGAATGCAGACTGATCTGAATACCATCTCACAGAGATAAAGTTTTTTAAGCCCCAATTTTCAAAAACAAAAATGTAACTCTATCTACTTATCTATGTGTGTTTAAGGTCTTTAATTGCCCTTGTAACTACTGAATCCAATACCAAATGTGAAAAATTGTAAATAAAATTCAGAAACCCAGAATTAAATATAAACTGTATCCCATAGACAACAGAATATATTTTCCAGATATTATTAAAATGTTATGACTAAAGACCAAGAAACATTAACGTTTCAAAAGACATAACATAATTATAAACCACATGCATTTAAATTAGTACTGCTCTAATTTGTAATTTTATTATTAGGTACCCAATTTAAATAGTTCTAGTCCCATATTAAACTATAAAAATAGCACTGAATGCAATGTAATGTATCACAGAGTGATCATTTTGTATTTTTGTATCACTATATATAAAGCAATGTTTTTGAAATATAGCTGCATGTTTAGGTACTAATTTAATCGTGTCCGTGTTATTTTATAAACACTAATGGCTCAATTTATGAATTCAGAAAATAAAAATGCATTTTCCTTCTTCCAGTTCCTGGTCATGATTTTATGTGCAACTATTTCTACTTTCATAATACATTTATAACAATAATTATTTTGTATTAAATATTTTACCGTTTTTATGTAGTATTATATATTCTATGCATCACTTTTCATGTATGTATTTTCTTGGTTAGGAAGATGTATCTTTTCAGCTGTTAGAATCAATGACTTTGCTTCATTAAAACTTGCATAGTTGGTTTCATTCAAGTAATTTCAATAAGAGTTTCAAATTTTTCTTCTGTAAGATAATATAATTTAGTACAATTGAGATAAGACTCAATCTGATTCTTCTTTATTCATGAATCAAACATTGAATGCAGTTTAATTAAGATGGATATGATTTAGTTTCCTCTTCCATCATGTTTTGTAATTTAATAGATATACTACTACTATTAGCACTGCCACTGCTACTACTGTTACTACTACTAATACGACTACCACTACTACTATTACTGCTACTTCCACAACTAGAGGTACTACCACTACTACTGCTACTACTACTACTACCACAACTATAGAAACTACCACTACCACTACTTCCACAACTACTGTTATTACCACTACTACCACTACAACTGTTAACTACTACTACCATTACCACTACTACTTCCACAACTACAGGTACTACCACTACCACTACTACTATGTCCACAACTGCTGTTACTACCACTACCACTACCACTGTTACTACCACTGGCACTACCTCTACTACTGTCACTGCTACTACCACTACCACTACTACTACCATTACCACTAGTACTGTTACTACTACTACTACCACTACCACTACCACTACTACTATCACTACTACCATTACCACTAGTACTCTTCATGCTACTACTTCCACAACTACTGTTATTACCACTACTACTGGCACTACCACTACAACTGTCAACTACTACTGTCATTACCACTACTACTTCCACAACTACAGGTACTTCCACTACCACTACTACTACTACCACTACTACTTTCACTACTACCATTACCACTAGCAGTGTTATTACTACTACTACTACTACTACCACTGTTACTAACACTACTACCACTACTACTGTTACTACTACTACCATTACCACTACTATTGTTACTACTACTGGTGGCTTTGAGTTGCCTGCCTCTGGTATAAAGTTGATACTGGACACTCCCCCTAGTCACATTACATCAGCTCAGTCTACTGTTTATAGTGAGAACTTAGAAAAGACCCACCCCTTTAGCTTCTGAACCTTGAATTATCTCATTAGCTTCTGTCTCCTCACTTTCTACTAAAAAAAATAAAATAAAATAAATAAAAAAGCTACAAGTTAACTGTTTTTCTACAAACAAACAAATAAAAGAAAATTCTAAGCTTGTTTTCCACCTTTTCTGTTACTAGAGTAGTCCAGATACAGATTTGCTGTATCCAGGACTGTTTTGTAAGTTTCTGAGTTCCCCAGACCTTTCTGTGTTAGAAGGAAGCCTTCCAGCTTATCATTGTGAGTGGTAAACACTATGTAGCCTATCTACTACAAGAGGAGTGGTTTCTGGCTCTGAAATTGTAGTTTATTGGCCATTTGGGCAGTTTTCAATCCCTTTCAACTTTCTGGTTTAAAAGCCTGTGTTTGCACATGTTTGCACTTGTTTAAGCTCTGCAGATCCTGTTTTGGCATCCTGCAGACTACAAGAGCAACAAAAAGGAGAAAGAGAGACTTTAAATGCCTCCATTTTGATTTTTTTCTGATTATACTGCTTTCTGCACTTGATTTAAGTCATTATTTTTCATTTAACTGCATTTATTTTAACTGTATTTGCTTTAATATTGCTACACACTCAAGTGTGCTAGCTTGCACTGCATTTAAAGTATTTTTATCACTGTATTAACTGTTTTTTCTGAAAAAAAAACAAACAAACAAAAAAAAAAGTTCTAAGCTTGTTTCCCCCCTTTCCTGTAACTAGTATAGTCCAGATACAGATTTGCTATATCCAGGACTGTATGTAAGCTTCTGAGTCCCCAAGCCTTTCTGTATAGGTGGGAAGCCTGTTAACTTATCAGTGGTAGTGGTAAGCACTAGGTAGCCTATCTACCATAAGAGGAGTGGTTTCTGGCTCTGAAAAAAACAAATTGCACTGCTACTATTACTACCAATATCACTACCACTATTACTCTTACTACTACAACTAGTACTATTACTGATAATAATAATAATCGTCATAATCATCATAATTAACTAGTCTTATAACTATAGGTCATGTTTTTGGATAATTTGGTCTGTTTGGGGAATAGCTGTTCCTTTTAAGCAGTTAAGGCAATAACCTAAAGAATGTATTTATATTTTGGACATTTTAATAACATCAGAACCTTCAATAAAGCAGATCCACTATTTAATGCTTATATATATATATATATATATATATATATATATGCGTGTGTGTGTGTGTGTGTGTGTGTGTGTGTGTGTGTGTGTGTGTGTGTGTGTGTGTGTGTGTGTGTTTGTGTGTGTGAGTGTATGTGTGGTGTGTGTGTGTGTATGTGTGTGTGTGTGTGTGTGTGTGTGTGTGTGTGTGTGTGTGTGTGTAATGTTTTTAATGCTGTGTAATATAGAGCATATTCATAAACATTTGTGAAGATGAACCAAGCTGTTTTGCAGACTTCACAATACCATTCTAGCTCACATACCCTTTTTTGCCTAAGATCTTCAATTGTGCTCTAGGAAGCAAGGTTCAGAACACCACATGCAAATGTGGTACTCCATGGGAGGAATCTCTGTAAATGACACTCCCAGTGAGCTGTCCAGTTACAGTGCTTGAGTTGTTTAACTATGCAAATGTGGAGTAAGGCATGGAGGCAAAGATGTTCATTGGGCACTGCATTTTTGCACTGCTCAGATAAGACTTTTATTGGTGGGTAGCTGTGCAAGGTGAATTGGAGCTGCTTTATTCTGCAAAGACCTATGCAGGTATATCATGGTGTATGTAAATCAGCATGTAGGCATGTCTCGGGGTGTGTGTGTGTGTGTGTGTGTGTGTGTGTGTGTGTGTGAGTTAATCACTGTGTGTATGAGCACTATAACAATGTGTGTGGAACAGTGAGTCTGCAAATTCTAGGTAATAAGATGTTACCATTTAAGGAAGTCAGATGGATAGGAAACAGTAATTTGTACTGCAGCACAAATCCGGTTATTCATGTGGCAACCTTGCAGAGGAATCTTCATTTTGCCAATTGTATCCATGGTTTCAGTTTCCCAGTAACTAACCAAAGATCTTGACCATAGGTAAGGCTAAGTACATAGCCTTACCAACAAAGTAAGAGCTTTATCTTAGACCCCAGTTCTGCCATTACTGCTGCAAACCTGCACAATACATGCCGGGACATTTGCTGATCTCCTGTACCCTCACTTGTTAGCAAGACCACAGGATACTTAATCACCTTCACCTGAAGTAGCTGCTTCCCCATTCGCCTACACAGATTAATCCATTCTCTTCTGGGAAAGAAACATGGCCTTAGATTCATAGGTACTCCCATTGACATTATATTCAGCAGCAGTTGTACAGTAATAAGGCCAAGATGAAGACATCATCTGCAAACAAGAGAAATGTAATGCAAATATTCTGATGCTAGATCTTCTCTAAGTGTCAGTCATGCCTTGCTATCTTATCTGTGAAAATTACCAACAGAAGCAAGGATAAGACATGCTGTTTTTAGAGTCATATGTCCACCATTACATTTGACTTAATCCCAGTAATATGTAGACAAATCTCACTCCACAACTACAGAGCCAAACTGAATTCAACAGTGGCCCCTGGGCCCATTCTGTTGTGGCACCTCCCACAGGACACTCAAGGGTATGCAGTCACATGCCTTTTCCTAGGTAAACAAAACACATATAGATAAAACTGGTAAGCTCCTATGATCTCTGCAATACCCATGCAAAGACAAAGAGTTAATATACTTTGCCATCATAATAACATCCCCATTACATCTCCCGAATCTTGCAGATCAAGTGTCATTTCTACCACTTTTGCATAGGATCCTATAAAAGTCCAATGTAAGTAATTCACAAGTTTGTCAAAGTCTTGTTCTATAACAAAATCTACATTGATATAAAAAAAATTCATCTAATAGATTTGCAACTCATAGACTGTGTCACATAAACAGTGTTCTGACTTTATGAATTACTATAGCACAAAGGCCTTTATGTTATGCCTCATTTAGTTTAGTTTTTCATTATGAAAAATTGTGCCTTGATACGTGACATAAAACTAACATTTTGTATATTTTAACTAAATATTTATGCATGTTCTACTTTCTTTTGCTGTGACAGTCTATGTTTCTTGACATAATTCTTTCCATAGTGACACAATGTACAGTTTAACAAGGGAAAGTTTACCCAGCCCTATTTTAATCTCTTGTCTGAGCTTCAGTGCCATGATAACTACTTTATTTAATGTCCTGAAACTAACATATGATAAATTATGAAAATGTTTGTCACAACAATACCCAATCCAAAGTATTCCGATAGCTTTTCTTCTGCCAAGACAGCAGAGAAACCAAACTCAGAATGTTGTATTCACCTCTTAAGACCTAAGAAGGCAAAGTCACCTATGATACTGGAGAGCATTCATATAAATTAATGAAGTAATATGAAATGGATGTATAAATCTCCCAAGATTTAGTGGATTATATAAGAAAGGAAGGAAGGAAGCATATTCTGCAATTATCATAACTTGTAACTACATCACCAAGCTCTGCTTCCAATCTGACGTCTCTTACTTTTAATTGTCTGTCCATGAGAATTGTGAGTGGGAACACTACTAACCCATTGTATATAATAACTTTGTTTTTATAATTGGTTGCAAACTTGTGTGTAATCTATGTAAGTTTGTCTATGTGGAGATTTTCTCACCGGGCCTCCGCTAAAAATGGACATGTATCCAGTCGGGCTATCCCGGTAAGCAAATGTAAACTAAATAATAAATAAATAAATAATGATAGTGGGATTGGGTGATATGACTGGCAGTCAACAAGAAGAAAGGTTTAGAAAAGATAGGACGTAGGAAGGTTTCGTCTTTGAAGAAAAGGTGGTTGAAGACTGTGAGAGTATATTTAGAAACTTTGCACCACGTTCAAATAAATATTGTACAAATTATCAGGTAGAATATAAAGCATGCTTATTTATTTGTTTGTTAATTCTATTCATTTTTGATATTCACTTTTATGTCACAAAGGAATTGTGCTATGTTAAAGGTGATATACTACCCACAATGCCATTTTTATACTGTATTTATTTGTTAATCAGGTAATGCCATTTGAGAAAATGTGCCTGATTTCATTGATAAACTGAAACACTCAACTGGATAAATGATTGTTCATTCACATAAAATGCATGAATGTGTGTGGTAATTGAAATGTAGACAAAATAAACCTTATTTGCAGTTCATTATATTACTGCATAAATCATTCTTAACCAAAGAAACAGTGCAGTGGAGTGTTTGGCCAATGTATATACATGTATTGAATATGTACATCTTTTTCACCTACTTATAAAATTATACTAGCAGTTTCCCACTTGGATTTATTATGTGCCACTTTAAATGCTTCATGAAGTTCTTTGTCCTTTTATTTCTCTAAAGAGTGCTGACAAATGGAAAGACTGCTTTGGCAATATTTAGGTACTGCATAATTATCATATCATGCTTGCATGTGCTTAGCTTATGTGAAGTTAATGTTATTTACAAAACTGAGCAATCCCTTTTACTCAGCTTGAGTAAATTATATTATACATGTATAAAGATATGCATGATTAATTAGCATAACAAATAAACAAAGTCACTATTTATTCTGCAAGAAGTAATTACATTTCACACTCAAGTTGAACATAGTTTTCCACTATTTTATATTACTAGAAAAATAGCTGCTGTTAGATCATGTTTTCTTGCTCATGATTTTGCTATTGTCAGGTCTCATAAAATTTCATTTTAGAATGGACCAGTGAAGAACTCCCTTAGGGAAAAAAAGCACATGAACATGAAAACTGCCTCCATTTCCTTTTCTAACAATATTAAAAATATTAATCCTCAAAGTAGGTTGCATATAGGTTAAGATACCATGTACACTTAAGAAGATTATGCTATTAAAGTAATGTTCTTCAGAGGGTGACTAAGTTTTGTAAACAGCACCCATAGCAAACACACCAAAGTGCCCTAAGAACAGTATACTTGAAGTGTGACAACAGTGATGACATTAGCATAAGCTAGTCATTAAATTGTTTGTAGATCTTTAGAGTAAAAGGCAATAGTTGCCATGACAAGAGTCGTATGTGTGCAGACCCAAGTCAGATCATAAAATGTGGTTGTAGCTTAGAGAAAACTTACAAAATATATTAAATTTCATATCCTTTAGATGGAAATATACACTTGTCTGGGACAGACTTTTTTTTAATTCTTAATTTCACTAAACCCAGAACATAATAAACATAATTAATGTTTAGAACCACACTGAAGCAGGTTTATTTTAATTGCAGCTTTTATAACAGTAGCATTGCCTCAGGCTATGCTGAACAGGTGCTCGTTCGTTGAAAACCCATTGATCTTTGCCACTTTCTGGCATACATTCTGAATCTTATTGAATGTAAAGGCTTTATCTTAAAAGAAAAGTTATTAAAACAAAAGCAAATCATGTTTTTACAGTGCAGAATGCGCGTTACTTCATGTCAGATTATAAAGCTTGCAATGCATGGCACCATAAAACTGATTCAGAAATTACTATATTTCATTTTTGTTACATACTTGGTGCAAGCAATGTAATTTATATATATATAATATATATATATATATATATATGTATATATATATATATATATATATATATATATATATATATATATATATATATATATACATACATATGAATGTTTAAGCATGGAATTGCATTCACATCTCGAAGGCAACTCTTTGAGAAGAAACTGCATTATTTTTTGTTTAAGATAAATTTGTACTTTGAAAGGAAGGCAGTTCCATCTTAAACTATGTTTCCTATCCATTATTAAGAAAACTGTTAAAGCCCTAAGTGTAAGTTTGCATGTATGTTTATGTTTGCTTAAGTCCTTATATATATCTATGTTTTTTTTTTTTTTGGGGGGGGGGACAGTGTCCATGAATTCAAGTGTAATACAGAGTGGTTGTTTTAATGTATGTTAGTGCACAAGTGTGCATACACACACATACACACACACACACACACACACACACACACACACACACACACACACACACACACACGTCTGTATGCAAATTTATGTACATGACTATATATCTATATTGCTAGGTTTCTAGATGGATCCACCTTTACATATACATGCATATATGTGTTGATGCATGAATGTTTATGTTTGCCTACATATAGGTTTGCCTACATATAGGTCATTTACAAAGAAAGGCTGTAATATAAAGTCACTAAGCTAATAAGCAGTTATGTGAGCCTAATACCTTAGGACTGCTATGTAGCTGATTGTCAAAGCTAATCTGTGATAGCTGATAGGGGGTCATGGCCATTTTAGTTTACCCACAACTTACTGGATAAGATCTCACCAGGAGTTTCCAGCATCTTGTCACTCAGTGTAATTGAGTCATATCTGTCATACACATTTTAAAATCACTATTCTCAAACTCAGGACATTCTTTCAGAGACTATTGCACATGTCTCTTTGAATGGAGGCCCGTATGAGCAGGTGTTTTCCCAAATTGTGCTCTGTTGTTTTTGCCTCTCAGATTTTCTGAAACATACATGTTATCTTCTTTACATTGTCAGTAATCTTTAGGTTCTTAAACATATCAGCTATCCACTGTTTAACTCCTTTATTACAAAGAAATAAAAATGTAAGTTTGTTATAATGAAAATTGTATTCACTATAACTTTATATTTGGGGCCTGATTCCAAAAGACTTACTTTCAGTGTAAGTGACCACTTACATTAAGAGCAGACAGACCAGATGTTTTGGAGTCTCGCCCCTATTGTAGACTTCTTTCTAGATAGGTCTTACACTGAAGTAAATCACTTCAGCGCACACTTACACTAAGAACAACTCTTTTGAAATCTGGCCCTTGGAGTACTTCTGTGATCCTTTTTGAACATTTGCTTTAAATTCTGTCTGTTGCATATAATTTCCTTATGCTATGTTGGTCCATCCATTATAGTTTTCACATGAACACATAAAATGTACTTGTTTTAATAGTTGCTACAGGTATTGGTGTTGTAGCAAATTCTGGTGCATTGACTTATCCAGCGGACATTTTCCATCCATTTCTCACTATATTTCAATTCCACAAAAGGCTAATAATGCACAGGGAGGTGAAACAGAAAAAAAGGAATCCCCATGGTTTATATCTTTCAGCTCTGATGTATGTTGGCATGGTTTTGCCCTTCATTGTAATGCTTTTAAAGCACTGCAGGGTGTCTGCATATCAGAAGAATTTTCCGTAACACTTATAGCATTCTCCTAAACCATTGAGGTCTGTGCAATCTTTTCAGAGAAGACAACCTGAGTTCATATATTTCATGAATAGTATCCAACCTTTCCGAACTGTACATCCTTCATCCTGCGGTTTGGTTCCTGGTAATGTGATTCTTATTCCTGTCATGGCGAATAACCATGACAAGTTGAGACAAAATACACACCCAACTGTTTTTATGTTGTCATTTTCTATATGTTTTAGCCAGACTTATGTGGAGCCAATTAATTTTTAACAACAAATATGACAAGAATAATTTTGTCTATTAATGTTTTAGTCCATACTTTGTAATAACATAATAATCTCTGCAGCAACAGAATTATAATCTTCAAAATAAAGAAATGGGATTATTAGGTATCTTTCCACATTTTCCAACACTATGGCCACACATCCTTTCTTAACAAATGATCACTTCACAATGTCTCAAAAGAATTAAGCTAATACTGCTATGGGAAATTTAAACGTTTGCATGAACACACACACACACACACACACACACACACACACACACACGCATATGCATGCACGCTCTATGTATGATGTAGCATCTATGAGCAAAATATTTTGTAATGCTTTCTATAAATGCCATATAAGTTCACACAATATACAGTCATACATCAGTGCACCCTAAACAGTACTTTCTTGCAAACGTTCAGATGTTGCTTCAAAATGAAAATGGTTATTATGAATCACAACTTGAATTGCACTAAATTAAATCTCCTGTCTCTATTCTTATAGTAATTTCTGCATCACACTCACTAGTCTATGCTGCTTAATGTATGATTTATGCTGAAAGAGAGTGAGATGTGTTACTGTATAACTATGTAACATTTAAATAAATATTTACAATAATCTGGTAGTCTAAATAAGTAAATGTTTTAAATGGACTGTGAAACAAGCCCTATAAGGTAAATTGCGTATTATTTTGTGTACCAGACTGATGGAAATAAATCATTTTATTTGACCATGCATAAAATCTTTGAATAAAGCAGTAGTTCCTTACCTGAAAGGAGGATGCATAGACAAATTATGTACATTTTCCACAGCTTTGATTTGGCTAAATAAGTTTTGCACTCCATTACTGATATTAGAAATTGAAAGAAAAAAAAAACAACAAAAACACACTTGAAACAACCTGCTAATACAACCACAGTGCTTTTAAAACTGTGACAAGCTTTATATACCAGGTCCAATTATTATATTTGACCCTCCTGGTATGACAGTGACACTCCTATTGTATGTAACAGCTCAGGGTGTAACCAAATTAACTGTATTATTATACTCAGGTGAGACAGTCTGGAAAAGGAGTTTCTTCTGTCAGGAAGAAAACATTAAGCATAAGCAGGAATGCATTACATGGTAATAACTGCATCCACCAATGTTATGCAAAAATTTTAGTACAAACTAATAATAAAATGATCACATAACATATAATTTTAGTTATGACTACCAGAAATATTGCATGCCACAGGTAAGTTAAGGGGCAATTATTTCCTCAGTTCTATATTTTGCTTGTTAATAATTAAACTGTATTTTTTTTTTTGGAAAAAGGTTAACGCAAACTAAAATGTATGCAAAATAAATGTTTAGGTTAAAGTCGTAAGCACAAAAAAATGTATGATAACTTGTAACTGCAAGCTAGCCAGCATTTCTGACTTTATTGTCCTCACACTTTCTTTTAATTTAAGAAATTTCTCTATGTATATCATTTCATCAAAATTATTGGTTGTCCCTAATAGGCTGAATGAGGTTTCCCACCTCCCTATTTCTTTTTCTACATACATTTATAATATTATACGATATTCCCCTGCTTATCAGAAAATAATATCATGTAACTTGAAGTGTATGGTTTATGCAGGATTTTGTAGAGTTCAGTGGGCATAGTAAAAAGTAACGTAAAACAGCAAGTCTGATGGTTTCAGCAGGAACTTAATTAATTGTTGCTCCAAGTTCCATGAATGTATATTTCAGGATTATAACACTCACTACAATACTGCATTCAATACAAAATAAAATACAGTTTAGAGTGCAGAATCTTTAGAATGGTCAGGGAAGTAATATGTCTTTATATATTTTGGTTACATTCAAGAAGTAGTTGTAATGTTTAGCTATTTTAAGCATACAGTTAACTCAAAACAGCAATATAAAGGATGGGAATGAAAGAGTCCATGTTCTAAGCACACTGATGGGTACGTATTAACCGCTTAAGGCAGACAAAATCACTTGGAATTGCCATATACTATTAATAACGGAACAAAATCCAGATACAGCAGGGCAGTCATCCAGAAGACATTAACACATTCATGAAGATTAAAATAAACTGGCTGATGAGATTAGCTGGGACAAGTAATTCTAAACAGATTCTCCAATTCTTCATAAAAGAGCAGTGCACGGAATCCCTATTCGATGACTGAAACAGAATGAAGTGAGTGCAAGCACAGAGCAGATATTAGAAACAAAGAGGAAAAATTCATTTTAGCATGGCGTGGATATTTAAGTAGGTTCCATTTTTTGCTACTCCTATATTATCGGTTTGTTACTCAGGTAACGTTGTTATACATCGATAAATTGTTGTCGTCGTGAGTTTAATGACACATTTTGAAGTAGAATACTGTGTCAGATTTAAACATAAAAGTTACTTATTTTTCACAGTACACCTATATCTAAAACACTATATCATGAACTACAGGCCCTGTAATATTTGTGGGTATTTTCTTCAATTCAAGATCATAGACAGTAACGTATGGCATTGCCTCCCAATGCTGTGGATTTTCGAATATAATAAACCTACACGCTTTAATACTGCCCTCTTATGCACCTTTGGTTTTGCCATCTGAAGTCACTTAAGTCAGTGTAAGTCTGAAGGTACAATGTCAGAGATACTAGAGTCAGAGAAACATTTCCAGCCCTTTGGCCAAGCCATGTCTTCACAGAAGTAACAGCACTTTATAAGAAGTCAACAACAATTTTCAACCTTTTGGACTAAAACTTAACATTTTGCTTAATTTGCTTATTGTAAAAAATCAGATAGTTAAATGGCCATTAAAGTAAATGTAGTTTCAGGTTCATAATAGCAAGGTTTATGTCAGAGCATGAGTTTGTAGCATTTTGTGGAACTCAAGCATTAAAGAGTAGAATGAACCTTTTTCATAAGAATGGAGAGAAAATCAGTAGGAAAGAGTTTAATTTTGTTTTATGGTCACACAGTTTTATACAACATATACAGACAACTTATAAACTTATGTTGTTCTATATAGTAACTAATCAGCAGGAAAGGATTAGTGCTATGGAAACATTGAAATCCAAGTTAATTTTCATGTATAGCAAAAAAAAACGGCTTTGATAGAAGTTGAAAAATCAACAGCCAGGAGTAACAGCTAATGAATTTTAGTGTCAACAACAAAAACAATGAGTGAGTCCCAGCTCTACTTTCAAAGTCTGGATAAATTTATTAATAAACTTCACTATATTTACAAGGTTAATTTTCAGTCTCTCTAGCGCCTCGGCCAACAGCCTTTTTAGAGTAAAAAGTTAACAGTCACTAAAAAACCACTTATATACACTTGTAAAACATTTAATTACATTCAATTAAACTGTTGTTCAATTAAAACATGAAAAACTGAAAAATTTAAAGATATAGCCTTAAATAAGGCTTTGCCAATTACATTCCCTATTTAAACCATACGGAACCAAAGTACCATATTTCATGATTAGAACAGATTCCTTCTGTCTTAATACATTTTTCTGATAATCAACATTATTAAAATGAAGTGGTACATGTTCTAAAACTGTTGTTTTCATACAACTAATATCCCCACCATGACATAAATTAAAAAGTTCTGCAATGGGACTAGTTAGTTTTTTATTCTTTACATCTCTAACATGTTCTTTTATTCTGTCTGCCAACATTCTCTTTGTTTCACCAATGTAATATTTATTACATGTACAAAAAATAACATAAATTAATCCCTTACTTCTACATGTATATTTGGCCCTAACAGTGAATTTTTTTCCATTAATTTTTTCTACTTCAGTTACTATATATTTACACACTGAACAGCTGCCACATGGAAAAGTTCCTAACTCTGTCATATTATTAACTACATGAATTTTAGGTTGTTTAAAGATACTATGGACTAGAAAGTCCCTAATACTTTTAGCTTTTTTTATGAAAAAATCAATTTAATATTTTTTAAGGAATCAACTTCATTCTTGATAACATTCCAATATTGTCTAATTAATTCATTCATAATATTAGAGAAATTTGTATATTTTGTCAAAACTTAACATTTTGCTTAATTTGCTTATTGTAAAAAATCAGATAGTTAAATGGCCATTAAAGTAAATGTAGTTGCAGGTTCATAATAGCAAGGTTTATGTCAGAGCATGAGTTTGTAGCATTTTGTGGAACTCAAGCATTAAAGAGTAGAATGAACCTTTTTCATAAGAATGGAGAGAAAATCAGTAGGAAAGAGTTTAATTTTGTTTTATGGTCACACAGTTTTATACAACATATACAGACAACTTATAAACTTATGTTGTTCTATATAGTAACTAATCAGCAGGAAAGGATTAGTGCTATGGAAACATTGAAATCCAAGTTAATTTTCATGTATAGCAAAAAAAAACGGCTTCGATAGAAGTTGAAAAATCAACAGCCAGGAGTAACAGCTAATGAATTTTAGACTTTAAGAATAAGCATTATGGGCAGGATTAGTTTCCTCATTACTTAAAGTTCTTATTTTATGTCAGGTGTTCGCTTATGCCACTGACTTATCTGCCCAAACTCTCCAGCCATACCATCGAGCAAAATATAGCTTTGTCAAGTTTTTATTTTATTTATTAAAATAATTAATGAAAAATTGCACTGAAAATCCTCCCACGAGTTACAGTATAGGATAAATCAAACAGAAAATTTATAATTTTATTTCTCCCGTACTAAAGAGAAAGACAGGCTAGTTTCTGATGACACTTTAAAATTAATAAATAATGTGAAAGCTTCAGACTTGTCATCTGGCAGACTCAAAATGCATCCTTAATTGGAGGAAATATTTTGATAACTTAGGATAAGCTTTATAATTCCTGAAGGAACAGAAACTTAACCAAATTTCCAAGTAGAAAACGGTGATATGCTTTTCCAAAAGATCAAGTGTTGCCGATTCTTTTAACACATTAAAACAAAACACCCGCAAGAGGATCCAACATTGATTGAAACAGAAATTTAACAAAGATAAAATAAAAAATAATTAAGTGCTTTTGTGTCACTCTGGAGACTACATCAGAAAACATGCCATCCTGAAATGCAACTTGATACAATACAAGTTGTCCTAAATTATTGGTTAATTAGTACCCAATTAAACTTATGCATGCTACATTTCCATTGCTTTCTTAAAATGGCAGTACTAGTTCTTTTGGTATAGTCATTGACTAAACATTCATATCATAACATGGTGTGAAACAAACTTCGACTATAAACCATGATCTAAAAATCACATTACAACAAAATACTTAATAAATAAAAACATTGTTACAAAATGCACAGTACTAAAATGTTGCAAAGCCTTTCTAAAATACTGAAAATTCTAAAGCTTACTGGCTTTTATCTGTAAAATGGGGGAGATGGAGGTGTAATCATTTTTGTTTTTGTGTGTTACTGGTTCATTTAGTTTTGTTTTTGTGTGTTACTGGTTCATTTACTACACTGCACCATTTGGATTGCTTTGTGGTCACATATTCTTTTCCAGATCCAAGTTGAGTTTCTCAGAAACCTAGAAAACATTACAAATTCATCATGTAGTGCCTTAAAGGGTTCTCTGAATGAGACATAAATATGTACATTGTAAATAATCCTCTTTCTCATGTCTGAGGCACTTCTGTCTTTTGTTATTTTATTTGCTACGATAAAACAATAAACAAGCTATAATTTATCTGATACATTGTTAGACATTTGTTATCTGTTTACATTCATAAATCACTATAAAACATTTTCTAGGTTCATAAGTAATTATTAACTTCTCCATTCAGCCTTTTAAGCCCAGCCATGCTTCCCAAAGGAAAATCAAATTCTGTTACCTTGAGTGTCTGTAAACACCTTAACCATTATGCCAACCCAAAACCCCTGATCTTTCTGATTTTGTTGTCAAACAGAAACTGTGGTTTATTCGTAATGGCTGAACATCTTCTTTTGATATCTACTAAATGCATTGGTGGTATTACGTTGTCCCATACCTTTAACTGTGCTCATCACTACTGATAATAAATCCACAAGTGTTGCATTTGCAAACTTATAAAAGTTTGAGTGTTTTCTCCAGTCTCACTACTACTGATCTCTTGATAGCCACTATGGAGAATGGGCATTGGACCCAACATAACCCTTTCCATACCCACCCACCCCAATGCATTGCCATTAAGATTTTTATGGCAAAGGATGTGATTTTGTAATCTTATTCTCAGATTGTAATGGAAGTCAAATTTCTGCTTCCTAAAACCAGCAATAATCAGGCAGACATTGCCAGTAAGTGTCCTTAGTGCTGGAATTAATCTGGTTTAGGAAAGTATAACTAACACTTATTACTAACACTTGTAACACTTTTGCTGTCTTGCTTTGCCACCATCTTCTACCAAGATTATCTTCAGACAGCACTGAGAATGGAATTAAGATAGAATGAATGCTTGTTGTGCACTACCTGAATATTACTAATCTCTGGTTGCATTTTATTTTGAATTGAAGCATTTTATTTAAGGTTTGGTCACTTCTATTTTGTATCTTATTCTTATATTACATTTGATTTTATTTTAAGTTTTCTGTTCAGTTGGAGTTTTAAGAGATCTTGGCTAGGGTCAGTTAAAAAAGTTAGCAAAGAATTCCCTTGCAAACAGTGAACACCATCAGTTAATTAGTGGGAGGAGCTGAGAAACAGCATTGTTCTTTTAGTTAGAAATATCTCTAGTTAGCTGAGTGTTTGTTTGGTGGCCTGCTTGCTTTACTCTTCCTGAATATTGCTGGTTTCCGGCTGCATTATATTCTGAACTGAAGCTTTTCATTTAAGGTTTGATCAGTTCTATTTTATATCTTATTCTTGTATTACATTTGATTTTATTTTAAGTTTTCTGTTTCTATTCTGTTGGAGTTTTAAGAGGTCTTAGCTAGGGTCAGTTTAAAAGTTAAGAAATAATTCCTTTGCAAACAGTGCATAACATCAGTTCATTAGGGGGAGGAGCTGAGAAAAAACATTGCTCTTTTAGTTAGAAATATCACTAGTTAGCCGAGTGTTTGTTTGGTGGCCTGCTTGCTTTACTCTTCCTGAATATTGCTGGTCTCTGACTGCATTATATTCTGAACTGAAGCTTTTCATTTAAGGTTTGATCAGTTCTATTTCATATCTTATTCTTGTATTACATTTGATTTTATTTTAACTTTTATGTTCTGTTGGAATTTTAAGAGGTCTTAGCTAGGGTCAGTTTAAAAGTTAAGAAATAATTCCTTTGCAAACAGTGCATAACATCAGTTCATTAAGGGGGAGCTGAGAAACAACATTGCCCTTTTAGTTAGAAATATCTCTATTTAGCTAAAGTGTTTGTTTGGTGGCCTGCTTGCTGTACTCTGCCTGAATATTGCTGATCTCTGGTTGCATTTTATTTTTCCTCTCACCAACCCAACTATTGTTGTGTTTTTAAATTTGGTGGCTTTTGAGTTGCACCCAGCTATAAATCTGATTTTGAACACTCCTCCCAGTCCTATCTCATCAGCTCATTCTACTGAGTACAGAGAGATCATTTGGGAAAGCCGATCCTCTTAGTTTCACATCCCTTAATGATCTTCTGTCTCCTCCCTTCCCACTTAACCTAGAAACAGAATGCAGTTTATTCAGCTGCTTTTATTGTATTTCTGTTTCTTCTTACTTTATTACTTTATTTTGCTTTTGCTGCTTGTTCTTAAAAGTGTTCGGTTGCATTTATTCTATTGCATTTATTATTGCTTGTTAGTAGCCTGATTAAATTCTGTTATTCTAGGCCTTTTCATTTAAGCACTTGGGCTTCAGGCCAGTTCTTTTACATTAGTTAGGTTTGTAGTCTACTCTCTTGTGGCAGGAGAGGTAGTTTACATCCCTTTAAGTTGGGAATATCTGGTTGAAGGTTTAGTGTGTCTGTTATTCTAAAAGTGTCTTAGTTCTGGTTCAGCACTTGGGCTTCAGGCCAGTTATTTTACATTAAGAAGGCTTGTGGTCTACACTCTTGTAGGAAGACAGGGTAGCTTTAGCCCTTCTGAGCTGGGAATTGCTGGTTGAAAGCTTATTGTGTCTGCTTATCTGAACTTTTTTTTCAGAAATTGGTGCACTTTGTTTGCTATAACATAGACTAGATTCATACCTGCTGAATCTAGCTCTGTTTGTATAACCTGAGCACTAAATCACATCATCTTTTGCTGGAAAGGGTTCCCCTGCACCCTAGTGGCAGGTGTGTGCAGTTAGAACTCATCTGATTGAAGGCTGCTGGGACAAGGCTCAGTTTTCAGCTTTTACTGGTTAATTTGTTTAGATCAGTTTTTGCTCATTTGCTACACAGCACCACATTTGTGCATTGTGCATTGTGCACTGTCTCACAGCAGTGGACACTGTTGGTGGTTATAGACGGAAACACTTTTTTCTGCAAATTTTCCCTTAATACTCTGCTAGTGGTCCATCGGTGAGTTCTCATGATTATCCCTTACTGACAGGTAATACATTCAGTGAAGTTTCAGAGGTACCAACACAGATCCTACCCACTTTCCCTTTGTATTGTTTGTCCACTTCTCCTGTTCTCTACTTTAGCTGTTCTTTCCTGTCCTCTCCCTGTTTTCTGACCACATCAACTAACCTAGCATTATGGATGGACAATTTCCCACAGTTTCCCCAGTCGGCCTGGTTGACGTGGGCATCCTGAGGCAATGTCGCAATTGCCTCATGTACATTGATAACTCACCTCTTCTAGCCTACACAAATTCATTATGTGAGGGATACATCTATATCAAAAGCCTAGAATCCAGGCGCTCTCGCTTACCAGTGAGTACATCTGATACTAAGTAGGTTGTCAGCAGGCACACCTCACCTCCTGCACCTTAACAAACCAACAACACATAAACCTACATATGCAGAGGTCCTTACAAGAAGCTTACCTAAACATCAGAGACCCCCCAAACACAAACACAAGCATGCTTCACATAATGCATCCTCTACAGAACATAGTATATATAATATATCACACACCAGTGTCTCACGAGTCAAGCCCTTAAGGCACAACACAAAAACAAAGCTCTTAGTCATAGGTGACTCAATTGTTAGACACATAGATGTCCCCGTCACCAGGTTGGATAAGGAAAAGGTCATAGTCAGCTGTCTGTCAAGTGCCAGGATCCATCACATCACGCACTCACTCAAGTCTCTCAACAACAGGCAGTGTTATGACTCTGTCATAGTCCATGTTCATGTGAATGACTTGAGATGTTCCTCACTGGACTATATGAAGAGAAACATAACTGAGTTCTGGATTATGTGTCTGAGGCAGGTATGTCCTGAGCCATAAGCAGCATTTTACCTTTGTCTAGGGTGAAATCTCAATACAAACAAAAAATGATTGACTTCAACAATTGGGTTAGTTTCTGTTGTAATTCAAAGGGGATCCAGTATCTGTCAGCCTGGGAAGACATGGTCAACAGACCATGATGCTTTGCCAGAGATGGTCTTCATCTGTCACTCTGAGATTCTGGTTACTGGCTAAGCCTATTGCCGTTCCCAACATAAAAATGCCCTCTAAAAACAACCTCAAAGGTATGCTGCTAAATGCTAGGAGTATAAAACAGGAACTGCACTCACTGGAAGCAGTCCTCACCCTGGAAGATACTGACATTTGTACAGTCACTGAAAACTGGTTTAAGGCTGCAGAGAACACCCTAAGTACACCAGGTTACACTTTCTTCCACACATTCAGACCACAAACTGAAGGAGTGAGAACTAAAAGAGGTGGTGTATTAATATTCATTAAAGATAAATACACCTCTAGATTAGTTAAACAGCACAATTCACTTGAATTCCTACAGATGCAAGTGAATGTAGGTAAGACCCCTCTTCAGGTCATTGTCAGCTATAGGACCCCCTCCATGAATCAGGACATCCACTCAGCCTACTTGGATCTACTTGAGTCAGTCAAGATATAACCAAACACCCTGATTTTGGGTGACTTTAATTACCCGTCTATAGACCGGGTAAATTATTTGTATTCTAACTCATTTGTCAAAAAGTTCCTGGACTTTGTTAACTGCAATGTCCTGGACCAGCTGGCTGACACACCTATAAGAGGCTCAAACATCCTGGACCTGGTGCTCATCAACATGGGAAACCAATGCACCACTCCCAGTGTGTGGCCATCCCTGATGAGATCTGACCACAAATCAGTCTCAGTAGAAGCAACTATAACACAAGACCCCTCCATTAGCAACAACTAGACTAAAAATCTTCTCCAAGGCCAATTTTAACCCCTTATGTGATGGCATAAATGGCTTCATAGCCTCTCTCTCCACTGATGGAACAGACACCTATACTGAGTTATACACCAGTGCTTTTGACAAGCACCTGTACAATTGTATTTACAGTGCTGTACCTGATAGAACTAAAGCAAGATATTCAAGGAAAAACAAACCTGCCTAGTGGACAATTGCCATTAATAGGCTATACAATAAGAGAAAGAAATTGCTGTCTAAGAGCAGGAAGGAATGGTCTCAAAATTGGAAACGCTCCCTCCCTCAAAGCAAATGAGACTCCTATTGAATTCCTCCAAAGCTAACAACGAATCCATATTAGCTTCCCTAACTAAGGATAATCACAAGGCATTATTTAGTTACATCCATAACCTCAAAGGCAAGGCCCAGATTTGTGCTGAACTCGTAGTTAATGGTACTACATATATAGAACCTGTGGATATAGCAAACCTGCTGGCTGACACCTTCATTGAAAACTGCACTCCACTGTCCCTGCCACATGTACCCCAAAGCATGCTAAACATCTGGCCTCCACCTAGTATCTCTGAGAAGCAGGTCTTGAACTCCCCCTCCAAGGCCAAAAACACAGCCTCTATGGGACCAGACAACATCTTGGGCTGTGTTCTACATGTCTTAAAAGAGGAATTAGCATCACCATTGAGCACACTTTTCAATCACAACCTAAGTACTGGCTTCTTCCCATTGGAATGGAAAACAGCTACCATTATCCCCTTGCACAAAGGGAGTGCATCCACGGACCCCAGAAACTATAGACCTATTAGCCAGACCAGCCTTATCTGCAAGGCCATGGAAAGAATCATCATGGAGCTTATTAACAAGGATTTAGAAAATCTCCAGATGCTTGACCCCATCCAGTTTGACTTTGTCAGAGTGAGATCATGCCTGTTAAACTTGGTGGACTTCTTCAAGACAGTCGCCAAAGCCCTAGATATGGGCGAATCTGTGCATATGACCTACCTAGACTTAGCCAAGGCCTTTAATATAATCCTCCACTCAGGCATCATTGATAAACTCTTGAAATTAAAAAGTAAAAAACAATAAAAATAAGAAACTCGCATGCCACAGAGAATCCGACAGGTACAACAGTCAGTAAATGTGCAGTAAAATACAAAACGGTACAAAAACATTAGATTAGCACTTTTGTTTATTATATTTAATAAATAAAAGAGAAAATAGTACAAAAACAGTAGATTAGTGCTTTTGTTTATTATATTTAATAAACAAAAGCACTAATCCACTGTTTTTATACCTTTTTGCATTTTACTGCATATTTATTGGCTGTTGTACCTGTCGGAGTCCCTGTAGCCTGCGGGTTTCTTATTTTCAGCATTGATAAACTCACCCAGATGGGTATCAACCCATATATTGTCAGTTTGGGTGAAAACCGGCTCACTGATAGAACTTAGACAGTCAAAATGGCGGACTCCACCTCCTCCAGCAGATCTGTAATCAGTGATGTTCCACAGGATTGGTTCTGGGACCCCTACTGTTCAGAATCTACTTCTCTGAAGTCCAGACAAAAACTAAAGGACTGTGGCTGACAAAGTTTGCTGATGACTGCAAACTGGGACCAATCATTGAAACCCCTAGTGATGTCAACATCCTGCAAGAAGGTCTTATGCAAACTAATGACTGGTGCCAAAGTCATGATCTTAAACTTAATGCAAAAAAATGCATTATCTCCCCCTTCATCAAGGGTGATGTTCCTGCAAACAACCACATCGATAAGAATACCCTAAGCACACAGTCAGTGGTGAGAGATCCGGACACACAGGTTGACAGAAACCTTAATGTCAATCACCATGCCTCCACAGTGGTAAGAAGGGCATTTTATATTGCTTATCTCATAAGTAAGGGCAGTGCCTCCAGAAAATAACAGGTTATAACTCCCCCTGTACTCTTCCCTCATCAGGCCAATAATAGACAATCACTTTGGTATTTACCTTTCCAAGCACCTGCAGTGATTGCAGAGACCACAAAGGTTCCTTACAAAGAAAATTCAGGGTATTCAAGCTCTGTCTTATGCGGACAGACTGAAATCATTGTCACTTTACTCTGTGTCATACAGACGGCTCAGAGGAGACCTATGACTTGCATGTAGAGCAATCTCTGACCCGGTTTTAATGGAAATTCTGCACATTCGCAAGTCAAATGGCACACAAGTCACTCGTTGAAAGGACCGTAACCTGGAATGTGACAACAACAGAACCTGCTGCAGAGACAGATTTGTCTCACAGAGTTTGCCCAACTTTGGAACAAGCTTCCTATTCATGTTAAACAAAGCCCCTTGTTGGCCCTGTTTAAGCGCAGTTTGGATGATTGGATGGTTAAGCAGAAATTCACCCCAGGGGTTCCACCTGTGTCCCTCTTGGACAGGGGCAATAGGTGTTGATTTTAGTGTCTTCTTGGAAACACAGGTTGAATCTGACTAGGGTTTTAAGGGCCCTGGGGCCATTAGCCTAGTAACCTTCTATGATCCTCTGATCCTATGACAAAATTAGAAACAGGTATTATGGTTTTAAATCTTGGCTCCACCTGAAAGCAAAAAATCTAATACATTACTTCAAGCTTAAGTGCATTCCAAAGCCAGAGACCTGGAAGTAGACCTAATGAGAAGGTTAGTTCTAGTGCTTGCCAGTAAAAAAACTGTTGATCTCAACGTCTCCTAATCTTATCCTTTCTGAGGATCAACCTGACTTGTTTATTTGTGTGTAAAACTGACTCATAAAATTATACTGAATACTCTAATAGATTATAAGTTCCCTTTGACTATCTCATTGAATGTCATAAAGAAGTGCAGCATTAAATGTGGGACATCAGAATTCAGCTGTGATTCCACTGACTTGATATCTGCAGAACTGATACTGCTGACACTGGAGGAACCTTAGGCCTGCTGTTTGGTCTTGATCTTCAACACTGGTATTTTCCCTGATGTACTCAGGACCAATCCTGCCATCTATTGTCCGTCTTCTAGCCTTTGATACTGATGCCCTTGACCTTGGGGTCTACCAATTTTTCAGCCTCACTACTTGGTGTTGGGCTGTTTGGGTTGGAAAATGGTATTCTTGGCTTTGGTGTCAAGCTCAGTGGGGTTTTGCTTCAGTGAGTCTGGGTCAATTCCATTAGCTCAGAAGATGACAGCATTGTTGCCTTAAGTGATAATGATGCAGCCCCAGTTGTACTTGTCTTCTTTGCTGCCTGTTCTCAGATGAATTTTTTCTAAAGATATTTATTTATCTGACACATTGAGTATTCAGCATGTCAGTAGCCAGGGTGGAGCAAATGAAACGCCTCTGCAAGAGGACTCTTTCACTTCTGATCATGACCAGTTTTATTCTACCTCCTCTGGTCTATTAACTCAAAGGAAAGGCAAAAAGAAATGCATGCAAAATGAAGCACATGGACTCCCACAGGAGTCAATCTCTCTAGACACAGAAAAAAATAAGGAAGTGATGACAACTATCTTCCAAAACCCTAAGTTCAGAGTTGTTTTGGAGATACATTCTGGAGGAGGCCTTCCAATCCCCAACCTTCTTCCCAAGTGGTAACCTCATTAAATAAAATAGAATGTCTCTAAGTTGAAAACAGCATGAAGATAACTTGCTGTCCCAAAGACACCTGAAAAGATTGTTCAATATCCCATGAATTGATGCTGTTGCTTAATGGCATCCTAGACAGATTCTAATTCTACAGCAGTTGCACATTTGCCAAATGCAATCTACATGTATTGGACCGGCTCGACAAGCATGAAAGTCCTGTCACTGTAAGTATAAAATGAACCAATATTTGAAAAGTTGGGGAAATCCATTTCATGAAGCTGTAATATATAAAGCTGTGGAACCTCTGGGTTATGTAAGATAAGGTCATCCTATCTGAGTCACAGGGAACCACGTAAGGCTAGTTTGAAGATCAGTTTATGTAGCATTGAAAACACAGTGAACAAGGAATCTACAATAGAGTGCAGTTCATTCTTGGTCCCCACCTTTGTTATTAAGAGGAATGAATGAGCCAATGGGGTTTTGCCACAGGGGAGAATATTCACTACTTAGAGGAGTTAATCATTTAAAGGGCTGTTGTACCAAAGCTGAATAGAGTCTGTTCTTTTGGGGAACAAATGGTTTGGGCTCATGCTGTAAAAAGCTTTAAATAAATCTATACAGCAGCTGAGAACAGGGCTTGATGGTAATGCAAGAAGGTAGCTTAATATTTTGATTATGCATTTATGCCAGTTAAATAAACTTGAAATAAACAAATAAGAGGTTATAAAGTTATTTGAGATGCCCTCACAAATGCCTAAACAAGAATGATACTATAAGTTGAGAATGAACTGAAATAATCTGGCACCTCTCTTACTTAGCCACAGGCTCAGGCAATGCTACATAAAATGATTGCTGTTTCACCCTGGCAGAACACTCAGATTCCAAAATTGAATTCATACAATGCAAACATATTATATGTTTCATCCTTTTAATTACAATAGTGGCCACCTATCACAACACTGTACAATCTCCTTGTTATGCTTCATTTTACCTGTTTATTCTTTCTCTGTGTTTTCAGAAGTGTCTTTCCCATTTCTTTATCCTTCCAAAAGAGCAGATACTTTAGAATATAATCATCGCTCACAATTAATCTTTACTTGCTATTACTATTTACCCACTAGATATCTTTCTGTATGTGCTTCTTTTTTTGCCATTTTCTGATTATTCTCTATGTAAAATGTTTCTCCTTTCTTTCTTTTTAATGCCTCAGCCAAAGGTATTAATTCATCAATAGCTGGGTACCTTGGTTCTTCCATTTTCATATTAATACCTCCTCAACAAACCAAATAAATAACCTAATGACATCATCCCTATAAAACAGTCCACCCCTTAACCAGTATGAGCGCAGATCTACCCCCCACCAGCCAAGCTTGTTTGGAAGGCACCACACTAACAAATTGCAAGACCATTGCCAACCTTCTTCTCAACAGACAAAAGAAATAACTTGATGGCATTATCCCTATAAAACAGTCCACCCCATAACCAGTACAAGTGCCGGTCTACCCCCCACTAGCCTGGCTTGTTTGGAAGGCACCACACTAACAAATTGCAAGTTCATTACCAAGCTCCTTCTCAACACACAAAAGAAATAACTTCATGACATCATCCCTATAAAACAGTGTATGTGCAGTTTATGTTATTGTGACCTCTGAGATCTCACTCCTGGTTTATTTTGTTGATATTGCCACATTTAGCTAAATAAGACGTAAGCCTACTGTTTCTATTAAGACTTGGTGTCCTGGGCTTGCACACTTGCAAAAGGGCTTCTGAGACCGTTCATCCCCTCGCCTGATTTTCCTACCTTCTTAGCTTCTGATTCTCTTCCTTAGACTAGTTATTTTTTATTATTTCCACTGTCCTCTCACTCAGTGACACTGTTCCTCCAGGAAAAGTGTCTCACCTAAACAGCCCACCACAGCTGCTTTCCTGAGACTCCTTGTGCAGTCACCAGTAGAATATTTATGTTTCTTCTCTAATCTGGGAATACCTCACTCTCCTACTAGTGCTTGCTCTGAATATGCTCATATAAACTTGGTGCCAGACCTCTCCAGTATCACTCTCCCTATTTCACCCTCTTTAGTAATCCCCAGGTCTTCATAATAACATACCCTCCTGCATAAACTCACAGATTGTTTTCTACACCATCCACTTACCTCGTTTAGTCAGGCCAGCCTGCTCCATTCACCCTCGCTGTGCTCGGGCTCACTCTCCTCCATTACACTACCTCCATTCCCACCCACCCCTGACATAATTTCCTTTATTCTCTCCTTCTACAAACCACTCCCCACTGACCCCACCCTCCAACCCCTACTCACCAATCTCTTTTCCCCATCCACCTCCAACCTCCTCCTCCCCTAACACACATACCTTAATACTCCTCACTCCACTTCACCCATACTAACATACCCCAAATCCCTCAGCTTCTATTACTTATCCACTTTGATCCCATCCAAAAATATAATACTCCCTCATCCATCAACACTTTATCATGAAAAACCTCACCAGCTTCTTAGCACTACTAACTGCTCCTACCTTATCTTATAGAACCTCACCTCATACACCTTTCCCTCAAACCCAACTACTCATCACCTACCTCTACCAATATCCTACTCTCCACACAACTCCACTAATCACCCACAACTTCACTCCCAACCACTCTGTCAAGAAGCTTTCCTGTAAACACAAAGTTATGTATGTTGCACCAAACTTTCCACAAAGGAAAACCTAGATACTATCTACTTGCCATACCTACTCCACATCCAATCCCCAATCTCCTCTCCCTCCTACTTGCTGGTGGCATGCACCCTGGCCCATCCCCTTCTCCCCACATATTAATACCTCTACACAGTCCTCCCCTCCCCACTCCTATATCCCATCAAAACACATCTCTATTTACTCTATTAATATGAGAAGCATACTGAACAATAACACTGAATTCCACTCCTGGATATCTGTACATTCCCCAGACACCATATACCTCTGTCAAACTTGGCTAAAACCCCATATTCCAGTCAAAGACATCCTCCCCCCAAATACAACATCCTAAGACTAGATAGAACTCATAAAAAAGGAGGTGTCATTGCAATCATGTTCTCTGACCACCTTACCCTAACCCCACTAACTATACCCTCCTACACAGCCTCACATGCAGAAGTCCTTGTTGCAAAGTGTAAATTGAATACTCACACCTCGCTTAATATAGCTGTAATCTACATCCCACCTGGTGACACATTGCAGTACTGGAATGTTTCCTCTCCTCACTCTACACTGAACTCCCCAATGAAACTATACTCCCTGGAGATGTCAATATCAACTGGTTAACCCTCTCCACAGAATCCTCCTCCATCTCTATTAATCTACATGGTTTCACCCAACTAATATCCACACCTCCTTATATCTCTAATTCTACAACTCATCTCTCCTTGACTGTATCCTAGTAACACACCCCCATAAGTATCATTTCCCCAAAACCCTACCAGACACCATAAGTGACCATTGCCCAAATAAGTCCTCCATTTTCTCCTCACATGAACAAACTACATAAGATCAAAGCACGGCACAAACTAAACAACTTTGACTGTAATAAATTAAACAGCCAACTCTCAGCTATCAACTGGTCATTCCTTAACCACATACCCTTTGACGAGGAAGCAATGCAGTTTAACAAACTTTTCCTTAATATACTCAACTCTCTAGTCCCCATACAAAATATTAGAATAAAGTCAGCCATATCCCCTTGGTTAACCAACACCACCTGCACCCTAATGGCCCAGTGGGAAAAAACTTGGAAACTCTGGAGAAAAACTAAACTCCCCTTCCATTTCTCACAGAATAGACACCTATGCATCCTTACTAAGAAAGCCGTCACCAATGATAAGAGAAACTACTACACAAACCCTCCTGAAACACAATTAAATAACCCAAAGAAGTTCTGGCATTCAATTAACTAAATCCTTCATCCAGGAAACCACACCTTCCCCCAACCTAGCCCTAGCCAAATTGCTACTAACTTTAACTCCTATTTCATAAACTCCATTAGCAAACTAACCAGACATCCAACCTCCATCACCAACTCTACCCCACCCACCAACCCTCCCAAAACTTCCAACACCGCCTTAGCCTTCTTCCTGAAAATTGTATCCACCAACTACATTAAATCCCTACTTCTTAAACTTAAACCATTCTCCTCCTCAGCAGATGATGTCCCTCCACTCTTTCTCCAGAAAGCTGCCAATTCAATAGCCTTGCCCATCTCCATTCTCGTTAACTGATCCATCACTGAGGGCAAAGTCCCAGCAATCTGGAAAAAATTCTACACCCTATCCATCCATAAAGGTGGCAGCTACTCCAAACTATCCGACTTTAGGCCCATTGCAATTCTGTCACCCCTCTCAGAGATCCTGGAACAATCGGTTCACAAACAAATCCTACAATACCTCGTACAAGAGAACCTAATCACCCCCACCCAATGTTGCTTTCACCCTAGTCACAGTACCTCCACTGCCCTCATCTCCTTTATCAATACCATCTCACAATTCAGAGCCAGAACAAACTAGTCTCTTAACTCTTTCTTGATCTCTCAAAAGCTTTCAGCACCATCTCTCACTGGTTCCTCTTAGATAAACTCTCTGAACTCAGCTTATCTACCTCTACTGTCTCTTGGTTCTCTAGCTACCTCCGCAATCACTTCCAGTCTGTAAAATGGCTTTCTGCAATTTCCCCAGAACTCTTGATAAACATGGGAGTTCCCCAAGGTTCAGTACTGGGCCCACTGCTATTTAATATTTTTACCAATCAATTATCTACCTCCACCCACTGTCTTCTCTGGTACAGTATGCTGACGACTCAACAGTCATCACTATAGCTGATACCCTCTCTGATCTGCACACTGCAACTCAGAACTCCTTTCTGTCTATTGAAATATGGCTCAACCAAAACCATCTAATCTTAAATGCAAAAAAGACTAAACTCTTACCTTTTGTCCCAAAATCAATGTATCATCTAAAACCTACTTTCTGTATCTCTTCTTAGAAGAGCACACCCATCATAGTAGAAATCTACACCAAACTACTCGAGGTCATTATAGACGACCAGCTAAAATTTGACCTACATGTATTGAGTAACATTAAGAAAACACACCAAAAACGTGGACTCCTCTACAGGAACAAACACCTTTTTATCTATTAAAGCCAAGTCAGCCCTATCCCATGCCTATCTACTACCAACACTTCTCTATGGCTCTCAAGTGCTCACCAATTTACAAACCACCCTTCACTCTAAATTAGAAACCACCTATAACAAGGTTGCTAAATTTGCAACAGAACTCCCATACTTTTCCCACCACTGCCTAGCACTCAGGAAACTAAACTGGTTAGAACTTCCCCATAACCTTCTCCTCTTTCAGCTGCAGATTATACACACTATACTGCACCAACCATCTTTCTGTCCCAGCATTTCCCCTATTATCTTCTGCTACACCCCACCCAGGACACTCTGGAGCTCAGAACACCATCTCCTTACCATATACAAGCCAGAGATCAACTTCAACAAAAACCTTTACAGCTATTCACCAGCTGGAAACTATAATAAACTTCCACTTGACATTCGAAATATTAAGCCCAAGCATCAGTTCAGAAATGCATTAAAAAAGCACCTAAGCAATATAAGACTATGTCAGTGTAAACATCCCCCAGATTGACCTTTACTTCTCTCGGCCAGCCTGTCCCCCTCCCCCCTGCCCCACCTGTATCCCCCTATGTCCTTTCTCTTCCACCTAATTTCTCTGTATTACTCCTACGTCTTCAGTCTCTCTCTCTACCTTGTACCTGCAATTAACTATAGACATAAACACAAATTATTGTACCTAACTAGTTCTTTCCTATGACAACCTCTCAGCTGGACTGAAGATAAAGAATGTGAACATTTCTATTACTGCAATATTTACTCTGTACTGTAAAAGTCTATAGATTTGAGATGTTTTAGAAGCTGTTAGCAATCTCATATCTTATTCTCTAATTTGTAATTTTTGTTAAATTTTGTAAATCTTGTTTTATATAACTATGCTTTGATGTCTATGTAGTAGCTATGTGTTTGTGGAGCTTTTCTCCCCAGGTCTTCACTGAAAAAGGGCTTCAGCCCAGCTGGACCAACCTGGTCAACAAATGTCAGATAAATAAATAAGAAAATAAAAATGGCTGACATTAAAATAACCTTGGTCTGGCATCACTTGTTGACAGATAGATGACTAAGGAAGTTAAGGAAATTTAATGTTGTATGAGAAGACTTATGGTGTCATGAAAATTATAGGGATGCTGTCATGGGGTGATTGTGGTACATAATGTTAAGTGTTCAATGTACTTTTTATTTATAGATATGTGGAGCACAAACACTCTTTTTGTGGCAAAATGTGGTGCAGGAATAGTGAGACACGTTAGCATTATAAAAAACACAACAGGATTCTATAAGATAATGTTTTCAAATTGCGAATTGTGAAATTTCAAAATGTGAGAGAAGCAAAACAACAAAGGAAAAAGAAACACATAAGCAAAATAAATGAAACTGAAAAAAGTGGCGAAGATAGACAAACCAGAAAAAGCACAATAAATCCACACAATACCTTTGTAAAGCAAGGTAGCAAATCAATAAACCTTTATTGAAGTTATGTGTACAGTTAGAGGTAATAATTGGGGAAGTGTTTATGTAACTGGGGCAATTGTGAAAGAGCAGTGATTATACATACTTACAATGAGTTGAAATTACAAGGTTTTTTTCCTTTTGCAAGGGTTTTGTGTTTCAGTTCGGTCCTTTTCAAATCCATTTTACAGTACACAGATAAAAGAAATTGCTAAGTACTGTAGTAATTCATGGATAGAAATGACAGTATTAACACATTTTCCTTGATCTGTTCCGGTCTTAACTTGCATTTCCTTCAGCTGCAAAAGTATAGCAACAGTTGTTTGTATGATTACAGCTGAAATAATTTTTAAAAGTATTGCTGCACTACTGTTTATGCTACCCAGAATTACTTGTAATAATTTGTACTATATTTAGTTAAATAACAACAACAACTGCTACTCTTACCAGATGTTTCCACCAGCCTCTGTTCTATGCTTTTCTTGTTGGGAGTTATATTGGATTGCTTCCTCTGCTAGAAGTAAAAGAGAAAAGGATAATCGTGTTTATCTGTATTCGAGTCGATTCTACATACCCACACATATCTTGTATTCCCTGCAATCATTTTGTTTTGTCTTATCCTGTCTAATTGAAACTGTGGAATGTAATGTATATGTGTGCTGTTGTGTCTTTCAGCTTTTCCCGGTTAGGGGTCGCCACAGTGGAACTCCGGTCCGCTAATGATTGGCAGTTGATTTTTACATGCTGAGTTGCCGGCCCTAATGCACAACCTTCAACGAAGGTAGGCCCATTCACGCATGTCTCCACAGAAGATGATCTAGTTGAGAATTGAATGGGACCATTCAAATATAGTAGTTAAATATTGCATTGCATAGGGTACCAAAGAAGTCTGAATGCAGTTCTGCCTTTTGTTTTAAAAAATGCATATAACACTCTTTGGAAAACTCTTTGGAAAACCTCAACTGCAAATGCTGAAATGTAACAACTGAAAAAAATGTGAATTTCCTTTTCTGCAAAATTTTGTCTAATGGTCAATAATGAAGTAAAACAGATTGTTCTCTGAAAAGTTATGTGCTGCTCATTATTTCAGCAAAGTAACCACCACCACTCTCCACCCCCAACAGTCAATCTGACCAGGGTGTGGTGAGTGCAATTTCAGACATTTTGTATGTGCAGCAAAAAATACTTATGAACAAACAAGTTCAGCAATTCTTTTTACATGTATCTAGTTATATCTCATAAAAATTGTCTTCTTATATATAATACAGTTATTTACATCTGTAACTACAAGTTTTATTTCTTAAATGTATTACATGCTATCAGCCTTACTGGTATTTGAACATTACAAATAATACATGTACTAAAATTACCTGTTCAGATTACTATTTTCATATTCTTTAGTAACATTTTAATTTATTACTGTCATCTCTTAACATATAGCAGTATTTTCTCTCTGTCTCAAACAAATAGACATCTGATTAAATAAATGATATTTTTTATGCATTTCAAAATGTCAACTGAAGTACATAGTATATATTTGCAGGTTAAGATATCTAACTGGATTCGACTCATCCTAAACCCCAGTAAGACTTGTTTGTCTTTCGGCTTTTTCCCAGTAAGGGGTCGCCACAGCGGAACTCCGGTCCGCTAATGATTGGCAGTAGATTTTTACGAAGCACCGAGGTGCCAGCTAGACGCCCAACCTTCAATGAAGGCACGTCCATTTACACACGCATGTCTTTTGAATGCTACCCAACCGCGGGGAGGACATGCAGACTCCACACAGAAGGCACTCCCAAGCCAAGCCGAGAATCGAACGGGAGAACCTCTTGCTGTGAGGTAACAACACTATCGCCGTACCATCGTGGCATCAACCCCAGTAAGACTAATTACTATTATTTACCCATAACAAATCAAAAACTGCTGCTCTCTCCTTCACCATCACCTCTAAAAATGGCACTACCATTTCCCCTTCTGACCATACCAAACTTCCTGGCATTGAAACTGACAATAATCTTCACTTCAATGTCCACATCTCACAAACCATCAAGCAAGTTCATAAAAAAATGGGCACTCTATATAGGCACAAAAACTTTCACGCAGACCAAGCAAGAGTCACTCTAGCCCACACTCACTTATTGTCCACACTAATGTATGCAGCACCAATTTTCACCCACGTCCAAAAAATAGATCTAGACAAACTAGAATCATGTTACAATAAGATTGTCAAATTTGCTAAAAACACCACCTTCAGAAAACATCACTGAGTAGCTCTAAGGGACCTAAATTGGCTAGAACTACCTCATCTACTTAATTGCCATCAGCTAGTCACTGCCTACAATATTCTTAAATACCCTGATAAAATCCCATCACTAATTCAGCTACTTTCCCACTACACAGCAAATCTCCCTCTCCGATATAGTGACAGATCTCTCCTCTGTATCACCAGAGTAAACAATAGTGCAGGAAAAGCACTATATTCCCGCACCATTGCTAGAAATTGGAATTGTCTTCCCCCTGGCTGACCACTGCCTCCACCACCTCACACTTCAAAAACTCCCTCAAATCACATCTGATGAATACCTGGCTTTGTTCTTGTATTACTTAAGCTTTTCTACCTTCTCCTCCTGATATCCATTCAAAAATATCAAGTTAGTCACTGTAATCCTCTATAGGACTAAAACTCTAATAGCCAATAGTACAGCCTGTAAGTACCTCCTAATCACTGCTGTTTGTAACTTCTCTGACTCCTGAAAAGTGTCTTGTCTGCTTGCATTTTTAATGTGAATATCTGACTGTTTTCTTGTATAATGTACATGCTTGTTGTACTACTCTGTATAAAAATATGTTCTCTTGTTTAACTTGTATTACTCTGTATAAAAAATATTTTTCTCTTCTTTAACAGTGTGGAGCTTTTCTCCCCGGGCAACCGCTGTAAATGGACCTAGTCCAGTCAGAATTTCCTGGTTAACAAATGAAAAATAAAAAAATAAATAAATAAAAAAACTGTTGAAGTACATGTACACCCTATATATATATATATATATATATATATATATATATATATATATATATATATATAACTCTGGCCTTCATTCTTGCCCAAACATGTTCAACCACCTCCCTTTTGTAAGTCTTCATAGCTGTGATGGAGCTGCTGACCAGAGCTGGTTATACCCCTCAGGGTTAATAGGTGGTCACCCAACTTCTGCCAGATATCGATTTTTTTCCAAGTACTGGTACATGTGCATACCTGGACCTTCTACAGGTACAAGTCATGCAGAAGGCAAAGCATGATTAACATCTCTATCTCAGACTAGCCAGGAGCACAGCCTCACACCCTTACACTTGCTGCCATCATTCAGAGCCAGAACTGAATGAGGAAAGTAAGGTGATGATTGTATTAAGCAGGGTTAGAACCACTCCATGCTGCGTGTGGCATCATCTTGACCACACCCTTTTTTACTAGTATGCTCATTAAACCAGGTACTGATAACATTGACAGATTTGGTGTAACCAAAACTGCTTTGTCTCACACTTTTTTTATAAAGGGAAATACTTACCAGCCATACAATTACTAAAGGACTATGTCTAAGTTTATCTAAAATAATTAGGCGTAGCCAGTAATATTTCTTTATAACATTTACATTTTTCTTATGGATGAGTTCAGCAGTATTTGTTTTTGTGCATTGAAGAAGGGTCTTTTACTTTTGTATCACCTTTTTTAATAGGTAGTGGAGAAAGAAATGTGATTACTAATGTGAGAAAATATTTTTAGGACTTTTGTATATATGTTATTTGTTAGGATATGACATACAGACTTGGATGGCAAGGGATTAGCCTAGATATTAAATACAACCTGACATTCAGATGACTCCATTTTGAATTTTATCAGTATAACCCTGTGTTAGCTAGTTTTGGCGAAGCAGCACATGTCTATAAACAGCTTGCCATTGTTGCAGACTGCTGCAGAGTTCAGAAATGAGTGCAGCACATCCACAGCTATTCAGATTCGTTCATGTAGTGTGACGCATGCATTTACAATTGGCAAAAATCTATAACACGTTGATGTACTTTGTAATACATTTGCATTATTCTACAATTCATAGACATGCATGTAAATTAGTCTAATTTACAAACTACAAGGGTAAATCAGCTTAAATTTACGGAGCAAGGTTGAGCTGCATCATACTGATTCGTGAATAGCCACGATAGCTGACAGACTACTTAGGACAACTCAACCATCAAAAAGTAAGAAAATGTTTATAGATTAATTAATAGTTAGTAACAGGCAAATTCCACTGCAGGGCTAGCTAGCCAACCCATTTTGCAAAAAATGGGAAAAAGGGATTGTTGGTGGGTGGGTGGATAGATGAATGGATGGATTAACAGGCCAATTAACATTTGTTGTCATAATGTTTTAAAGGTTAGTTGCAATGCATTTTGAAATGTACTGTGCTTTTATACATAACATGGAATGACTAATAATGAGGAAGTGCTCACAACTTATTTGACATGTGTTGTTATAAGTGTACAATACATTATTACAGAACTTTCTTATTGTCCATACATCTGAAATCCTGTTATTGCAGTTGCAAATGTGGAGAATGTGTGCTGTGCAGAAGACAGAAACACAGATGGGTAAGTACTGTCAGTGAGGGAGGAATATTGGGTGATGACAGACAATACTGCATTTTAACGTAGGTGTAATTTCTTCCATCAGCATTGAACAAGATGAAGCTGGGGTGAACTGTGAAATCATATTTCTGTTTGATTACTTATGTACTTGTGTTGGTGGCAGGAATAGCAGGCCAGTGGTTTATAGTGTAACTGCTGGGGCCATGCAGACAGTACTGTGGCAAACATCTGACTGTAGACCTTTTTTTCCTGTGTAGTACATATGAAGAATAAGGGCCAAGGCATAGACATGATAACTTTAGCCATGAGGAAAATCATGTTCTCACGGCAGCACTTAAGACATGACAAACGTCTTTTTGGTAAGGGAGAGCCAGACAAGCTGAGAGGAGCAAAGTATGGATCCACGTAGTTGTTGAAATCAGTGCAGTTGGAGGTAGAAACAGATTTCTGGCACAGTGCAAGAAAATGGCAAATGTATCATAGGATGGGCTAAAAGCAAGGACAGGCAGAATGCAATTTCCAGGACTACTACAGTGGGGGGGTCTCTGACTATTATTAAGTTAATATCAGATGATGACTACCTTCTGTCCATCCATGGGGATGACTATGATGCAGAAGATGACACAACTGGAATAATTAGAGGTGGCATGGACACTGTTCCATCAAAGCAAAATCTGCAGCAGCATTTGCAGTCATAAGCTCTTGAAGGTTGGTTTACAATGTATTACTTATAGTCTAAATTAAATGTTGACAAGCAATGCTGTAATTAAATAGATCACATTATCACATTACTCCAGTGGGCATGATATACCATATGCAGTTGCAATGCAATTACGCTGCTATTAATGTGTTGTAATGAGACTCGTAATCAGAAACAAACAATTAAACTGTACTAATAAATATGGATGAATTCAGCAGTAGAATGGGTGATGCTGAATAGAACGATGATGATGATGATGTAGTTGTATGTATTTGGCAACCTGAGGGAAGTGGCAGGCTGTCTCCCAATGTAATGACAGGCTCTCTCAGCTTGCAGCATGTTAGTAACTCAACAGAAAGAGACACTGCATGACAACACAAAAAGTGACACTGCATGACAACACAAGCTTACAGAAAGAGACACTGTATGACGACATAAAAAGTGACACTGCATGACAGCACAAGCTTACAGAGAGACACTGTATGATGACATAAAAAGTGATACTGCATGACAACACAAGCTTACAGAAAGTGACACTGCACGAGGAGACACAAAGTGACACTGCATGACAACACAAGCTTACAGAAAGAGACACTGTATGACAACATAAAAAGTGACACTGCATGACAACACAAGCTTACAGAAAGAGACACTGTATGACAACATAAAAAGTGATGCTGCATGACAACACAAGCTTACAGAAAGTGACATTGCATGCCAACACAAGCTTACAGAAAGAGACACTGCATGACGACACAAAAAGTAACACTGCATGACAACACAAGCTTACAGAAAGAGACACTGTATGACAACATAAAAAGTGACACTGCATGACAACACAAGCTTACAGAAAGAGACACTGTATGACGACATAAAAAGTGACACTGCATGACAACACAAGCTTACAGAAAGAGACACTGTATGACGACATAAAAAGTGACACTGCATGACAACACAAGCTTACAGAAAGTGACACTGCACGACGAGACAAAAAGTGACACTGCATGACAACACAAGCTTACAGAAAGAGACACAGTGTATGACAACATAAAAAGTGATATTGCATGACAACACAAGCTTACAGAAAGAGACACTGTATGACAACATAAAAAGAGATACTGCATGACAACACAAGCTTACAGAAAGTGTCACTGCATGCCAACACAAGCTTACAGAAAGAGACACTGCATGATGACACAAAAGGTGACACTGCATGACAACATAAGCTTACAGAAGGTGACACTGCATGAAAACACAAGCTGACAATTCCACTCATCCTTGTACACCAGAAAAACAACCTTCACGTCCACACCAGTGTCTCCACACACAAGAAAAACAGTTTGGGGATAATGTCAGGCAGTCTGAGGCCACATTGCCCACAGTGATAACATTGCAAACAGATACTAGGTACAGAAGTTATTTTCAGCTACCTCAGGAAACAGGTAAAGCAATGGTTGCATGATTGGAAATGTGCCATGACATAGTTAGGGCTCAAACCAATGCAACAGAGAGTCAGCTGGAAATGGTTAGAGTCCTGCAGAGTAAGCTTGAAGATTTCAAGCAATATTGTGAATGGACAGAGTGTAGGGACAATGCCATGGATTCACTGATGTGTCATATGGTGGCAGGGCTGGCATCAGTTGCAGCCTCCATCCATACACTGGTTTGGGCATACTAGCGTCAAGCTGGAGACAATTTTCCTAGAGGAAGGGAATAGAGGACTGTCCAAACATGTAGGGAGGATCACATGATACTAACACTGGCTGCCAAGGGTCTATATTAGAACACCGAACATTCAAAATGTCGAGTGTTCTAATATCGAACCCTACCAATCGAAAATAATAAACATCGAACATTCAGAACAGCAAATTTTTTCCTAGGAAAAAGATTTGCTGTTCCAAAACACATACACACAACAGAAGCACGCCAAACAAACAGCAATCCACACACATACACCTAAAGCCTTACACCTAACCCTACACTAAACTATGCATACACCACTAACTATCCACTTACCTAAACCCAAACCCTAACCCTAAGGCCTGTCACTATCGCACAGTCACCTCATCCGCACCCTAACCCTAACATACCTACCCTGCCCTAACCCTGACGTCCACACAATCGCACACTTACCTGACCCGCGCCCTACCCCTAACTCACCTAACCCACTCTAACCCCCATGTCCACACAATCACACACTTACCTGAACCCAACCCGTAACTTTCCACCAGAGTGCTGAAAATACTGAAGCAACAGAAACAGACAACCGAATTCTTTCCCTAGGAAAAAATTTGGTTTTCTGTTTCTTCGATATTTTCAGCATTTGCTGAAAATGGGTCGATATTAGAACACTCGACATTTTAAATGTTCGGTGTTCTAATATAGACCCGCTGCCAAGACAGTAAAGTTAGTACTCACAGTGAGAAATCACTACACGTATCTCACAGGCCATACCAATGGTCATCTACATTAGGAGAACTTCTCATTCCAGGTCAAGGTCACAGCCATGAATCACTGCCAGGTCAGTAACAGGAGGATCACCTTCCTCCTCTAAATCACACCATCATACTAACTCACCTTGCAGTTCTCATGATAACCCATCGTCCAGATCAGTTACACCATCACCAGGCCATTCAGAAGGGCTGTGTATGATACACTGATCTGGAGCTACTGTGACTTAACATTTGTTGATAAATTTGTCAGTGTAATGAAAATAACATTCATTTGGGGGTGTGGGGTGGCCATATATACCAAGCTATTCCCGTTTCAGCTTTTACTTTCACCATATTCTGAAATTACAGTCTTGTACATTTGTGTTTAGATGGAGTTGTGTTGTAGGGAGGAGGGAAGTCTATGTACATTTGTTAAGTACATTATTTAACACTGGGCCAAAAAAATGATGCAGACATTACTGTACCACATGCTTACAGTTAGATAAAAAAATCAGAATAGCAATAAGTCAACATTTGCAGGTCCACTACATCTGAAATAATCCTCCTGCATATACACTTACCTGCTGCCAGTTAAACCTGATCACTGCACAAATGAAGAAAGATTCTGAGCTCACAGAAACTTTGAATGACAGTGAAAAAGAAATATGACGTGCAGTGCAACATAATTCTTTACAGAGAAACTGCAAATGAAAGATACATTTTTCACTGCTGACAGTACCGCTTTGTATTGCATACTAAATAAATAATTAAACAAAACTATTATTAAATACGACATGTGTAAGTGTTGACTTATTCATTCATTTGCTGCCTTTCAGCAACACTGCACAGGAATCAGTGAGCACTCAGCCAAGCAGTAAGACAGCACACCATGTGCCACACAGCACAGCCCGTAGGTATCACTGCATGCATCATTTATGCTCTACTTATTTTTTTTAAAAAAAAGGAAACAATAACCTGAATGTCCTGGTCCATAGTTCTAGACTGCATGCCATCTACAAGCCTGCTGCTTGAGGATCCTTATTACTGCTGCCGGCTGGTCATCATTTGTCACAGTGGGACTAGAACTGGGAGCTGCAGTGACAGCAGGGGTCACTTCACCACCAGAATGGTACATGATTGTATTATGCAGAAGGCAACAGGCAGTGAATTCCTTCATGCAGTAACTAGGTCATACTGAATGGCACCCCCAGTCTCATCAAGGCACCTGAATGGCTTTTCGGGATGCCAGTCCCACCCCTCTCAATCACAATACAAGTTTGGGACAGAGATGTGTTATATTTACCTCCACGTTTCCAGGTAGATTTCTCACTGGAGTAATGAGCCATGGATCCACTGGATATCAGGCAACCCTTACAAAAAAAAAGTCAGAGAGAGAAAGGGGAGAGGAAACAAAATAAGAAAATACAAATTAATATACCTTTAACATGACTAACTACACATTTTCCACTTACCAACAAGATGACCACTGGTATCCTACCATGTAGGAAGAGGTGGTAGCGTGAGCTAGTGTGCCAGATATGGGAATCATTTGCACTACCAGGATGCTGGGCAGAGACTCTGGTTATACACCCCCATGCATCACACACTGCCTGGCAATTGGCGGAATGGTAGCTCTTCTTATTGCAATACCCCTCCCTCTGTGGACAAGGAGGGGCCCTGAATGTGACATGGGGGTATAGGTGGACAAGCCAGAGCAGGCTCGAGCCTGAGTATAATCTTGGCTCTGGTTTGTGATCCAGCAGATTAAAGAGCCAAGAAAGAACCAAGCCACAATCACAAGTTTTTTTTTTTTTTTTGTTATGTAACTGCAGACTGTTGATTCAGACCAGACCTTAGGTTGGCATTTTTAAATGTTGAGGTGTTCTGTAACACCAGACAGGGTGGTGCCACATGCCATAGTGCTGAAAAAGAAGAAGATTAAAATAGTCTTCATGGGAGAGGACTATTGCAAGACATTGTAGTTGGGCAATTCTTTTATAGAAAAGATATGCAGCTCATTTTTAGGATAGGGGTTGCATTATTCCCTTTACTCAAGTGCTGGCATGTTCCATGAAGGGGAAAGAACCTTTTTTCGTGAAAGAAATAGAGAGCAAGAGAACTTGGAAAACACTATCAATGATAAGGATAACATGGGCAGAATTATTTTGTGTTTCTTTGTTTTTATTAAGGTAATCCTCAGTCTCTCAATTGTCCCTGATTTTAGCTCAGTGCTGTGTATGTCTGAGAGATGCTTAGTGTATGCCTGGGGTGAGTATATTTGTTCATGAGCAACATGTTGAACATACTATATTATCGTAGTAGTTGTTTCTTTTTTCTTTCACTCTCCCCACCATCAAGCATCAGACCTGCAGAGAACTGGGCTGCCTTTTTGGGGAAGGGGTGTGGAGGCATTTTGTACATGAAAGCACAAGGCCATCACATAATTACTACTGGCAAATAAAAATGTTATGACTTGTTGGAGGCAATCATAAGCTGAAATAGCAAAATGTTGCTGTAGTTCTTACATTTTTCATTACTTTTTCAGTGAGAGGTTAGTGTACAGAAAGGGGCTATCATTTTGGGGGCAGAAAATACATGAGAGCAAAGGGCAGTTATGTTTGATATGGTTTGTTGGAGGGCCATATTCATCAAAGAGCAAAGTTTGCCAGTATTAATATATTTTGTAGCAACTTTGCAGTCAGAAGTGGTGTACCTTCTCAGAAGAGGCACAGTCCACTGGGACAGTATGTGTATTTTGTACCCAAATAGGTTGTTAAGAACGGTCTATATTAGATGAACAAAAGTTCATCTTAGCAAATGCTCACATGAGCGAATATTGCTGAACTCGAAACCGCAATTGTGAGATCACGGTACAGTGAAGATGGGAATATTTGCCCTTTCCTCACTGTAGTACAATCTCGGAGTTGGAATATATATTTAGGGGGGTGTGGGGGCCCAGCCCCTAAAAATTGCAGTTTCGAGTACCTGGATATTCGCTCATGTGAGCGTTCACTAAGATTAACTTTCTTTCATCTAATATAGACCCGTTAAGAATACTGACTTTTTTATTTGGTGGGTTGGGTTGCCTTAAGGGAACTGAAATGGGACTTATTACATAAGGCTAACAAAATCCAGCATTTCACAAGGTTTTTGTTGTTTCATTTAGGCAGTGTATCCAGTTTTTACCTTGGATTTGTACAATTATTTCTTGAGCAGTGTGGTTGAACCACTTTGTACTAAATCGTCATTGGACCAGAAGGGGAAAAAATGGATTGTTTTCATGAGCCAGGGCAACATTCCTGTTCCTGTATTGAGAGTGGTGTATATTGCTTATTACAATTTCCTATTTTTCATTGTCATCAGACCTGTAGCTTGGGCACAGTGAAGGAGATTCCTGGGTGCAATCCGTTAGGAAGGTGATCAACATACCACAAGCATTCGTTAATTAGACTGAATGCTAGTAATGCCAATGTCTGTTAGGCTATAATTGTAGTATTTTTATTTTGTTTTTTGCTAATTAAATAATTGCCTCTGGACTTTCAGATGTGGTTATTTTTAACAGAGCTACTGCTGCATTCATCTGTTTTGGCTTGTCTCTTACTGGGTAATAAGAGCCAATCCAGACCCTTGGCTTGGCTCTTCTTCAAAAATCCCAACCTTGTCCACCTTTACATGGGTGAATCTATCGCACTGAGTACCTCATGGAAATGTGCCAACCCATTAAAGGTATGCATAGTCCCAGCTTGAGCCTAATCTAACACTGGGAAATAGATGTACTGATCTACATTTGCCAAGAATACATCCAGGAACCCCTTTAGTATCCCTGAAGTAGAAGCCTGTAAGATCCCCAATGTGTCCACAGACTGTCTCTGAAAGGTCCCCATAGCAAGTATAGTGAAGGCTATACATACTTTGGTATCCACAGGAACATGAAAGTCTACACATTCCTCCAGTGCCCCTATTGGTGTCAAACATGCCTACTGAGACCCTTATAATATCCCTGTCCACTCTAAACCTATCAAGGATTTCTTGATTATCAAAGTTATAATGAGTAATCCTTTGCCTATATTTCCACCTTCTTAGTGGGCAAGCGCTGCTGGGTGCAAGCAGTTTTGGCCCAGCCAAAACAAGAAACTCTGACCTAGAAATAGCAAAGCTCATCACAAGAGATAGCATTTCCACCAGTTTCAACTATGATATGTTTCGTGAGTCTTTGCTTTTTATACCGCATCTGTGACAAGCATAGGAAAGTGGGAAAAACTGACCATGAACTGCAAATTGTGTAAAATAGTCTTAATTAACATAGGTTCATAGGTTCATAGGTTCGTACTAGGCTATCTGCCCTAGGGCATTTATAAGCCTAGCCAGAGTGTATGTGGTTTACACCACCCCTTAGGATGAGAATACTACGCCCTTTTAGGGTTTAGTTTACTATGCCTCTGTCTAGTAGTGACACAGAGATGACCCCCGGGGTAAACCTATGATCTCCCATCCACTCGTTGAGATTTCTCTTGAATAGAGTCAGTGAGGGGCTCTGCCTAACATGGACTGGGATTCTGTTCCAGAGTGTAGGGAGCCTCTGGGTTATAAATCTGTCCCTCCAGCACGTTCTATTTATTTCTGTGTTGAGGTTTAAGTCACTTGTTCTCGTGGCTCTGATGGATTTGGATTTTCTGAGGTGGAGCATGTCCATTAATTCAGGATTGGACATGGTCTTGTATGTCAGGCACAGATCACCTCTGAGTAGGCGGTATGCGACTGAATAGAGCTGGAGTTTTTTCAGTCGGGCAGCATATGACATATGTTTAAGACCCTTTATCCTCTTGGTGAGGAACTTTTGGGGTCTTTCCAACTGCTGCAGGTGTCGGGTGAGATACATCCCAAATGGGGCATTGTACTCAATCATTGGCCTGATAAGAGAAGAGTACAGGGGCACAATGACCTCTCTTGATCTAGATGTGAAACCCTTCATGAAAAGGTGGGCAATATAGAAGGTCTTCCTAACCACTTTGGCAATGTGAGTGTCAAATGAGAGGTTACTGTCAACCTGGGTCCCTAGGTCCCTGATTACCTCTTCCGTACTTAATGGATTACCGCCTGTGTGGTAATTTGTCGATACCTTGTTTTTCCCAAAGGGTATAACTATACATTTTTTGGCGTTCAGCTTAAAGCCATGGCTCTGGCACCAATTATCCGTTTCTATGAGGCCTCTCTGAAGGATGTTTGTGTCCGCTGGAGTATCAATTATGGCGCCCAGTTTGCAGTCATCTGCGAACTTTGTCAGCCACAATCCTCCTATGTTTGCCTGTACCTCGGAAAAATAAATGCCAAACAAGAGGGGTCCCAGGACTGAGCCCTGTGGGACATCGCTTGTGACTAGCTTAGAGTCTGACATAGCTCCAGCAACTCTGACCCTGTGGGTTCTGTCCTTGAGCCAGTTTGCAACCCATCTTGTGACATATGGGTTTACATTTAAGCTGGTGAGTTTGTCTATGATGCCCGAGTGGGGTATTGTGTCAAAGGCTTTTGCAAGGTCAAGGTAGGCTGTGTGAACTGCCTTACCCTCATCAATGGCCTTAGTGACTGTTTCAAAAAAGTCGACCAAGTTCAAAAGGCAGGATCTGCCTTTGACAAAGCCAAATTGGGTAGGATCCAATGTCTGTCGGTCCCCAATGTCTTTGTTTATGAGTTCCATAATGATCCTCTCCATAGCTTTGCAGACCAGGCTTGTCAAGCTTATGGGGCGGTAATTTCCAGGGTCCGTAGAAGCACTGCCTTTGTGAAGTGGGACCACTGTTGCCGTACGCCACTCTTTGGGTACATATCCTGTAGTAAGGCTAAGATTAAACAGCAGCCTTGTGTGTGGGTTTAGTTCCTCTTGGAGTTCATGTAGCACACAGCCTGGGACACCATCCGGTCCCATTGATGCTGTGTTTTTAGCTTTAGTGAGGGCGGCTCTCGCCTGGGCATCTGAGATGTTAGGGAGGCTACACTCTGCTGGGATAGTTATTTCTCCTTTTGGGGGGGAGGGGGAGGAGAAATTTGCACTGAACCTGTCTGCCAGAATGTTGGCAATGTCAGTGGGTTCAGTGTATTTTGTGTCATTTTGGACTAACTCTGAGCATATCTGGGAGTTTCCACCCAGGTTTCTAACATAGCTAAAGAAGTCCTTGTGATTGTCTTTTGTGTCTTTTGCGATTTTTCTCTCAAAGTTGGCCTTGGATGATTTTATGAGTGATCGTAGTTTTTTGCTAGTCCTGATCAGAGATGCCTTCCCTTTTAGGGATTTTGCTCTGTCATGTAGTAGCTTCCTCCTCCTGTTGTAAAGTTTGTTTATGGCTGGGGTCCACCAGACCGGGCACCTGCCTTTGGGGGGATGGGTCTTGGTTTTATTTGGGATTGCATGATCCATGCATTCTTGAAGGTGCCCATAGAAGGCATTTTCAAAGGATTCAGCAGTGTGGGTTGTGGTTTCCACTGGCCCAGGGGCCTTGAAAGATACCACTTCAGTCTTAAGAAGTGTGAAGTTTGCTTTTGAGAAGTTCTTCACTGTGGTCTTTTGTGCAGGGGGTGGGGGCGGGATGTGGATTTCCAGTGAGATTAATTTATGGTCTGATCTTACCAAAGAGGGATGTACTTCCAGTGTGGAGCATTTTGTCCCCATGTTTGTGATGATCAGGTCTAGTATATTGTCTCCTCTTGTGGGAATGGTGACTAGTTGTTCCATTGCATTTGAGTTTATGAATTCTAGGAACCTTTGGGCTAGGGTGTTGGGACTTGAGTAATGTTCCCAGTCTATGTTTGGGTAGTTGAAGTCTCCCACAATTATGGTATTTGGAGAGACATTCATACTCTCCAGTGTCTTCAGGAAGGCTGTGTGGGGTTCCTGAGTTTGAGAGGGTGGTCTGTAGCATGCTACAAACTGTAAGGCAGTTTTGCCTATGGTTAGTTGCACCTGGATAGTCTCTGATGCTTCGTGCATTGCCACTAACCTGGAGGTGTGGGTATCTTTGATGAAAATGGATACTCCCCTCCTTTTGTGGTTCGGTCCAAGTTTTGGGGCCGGAAAGCATGATATGAGGTAAAACCTGATAGTGCTGGGGTGCTCTCAGGAGCCTTGAACCAGGTTTCAGTTGCTGCACAGACATCGATGTTCTCCATACTGAGGAGGGCTTTGAGGGCGTGCATCTTGAGGTTTAGACTTCTGGCATTGAGCAGCATTACCCTTAGTTTTTTTCCACTTGTGTTTTCTAGGGAGGTAGGTTTGTCATTTGAGCCTTGCCTAAAAAAGGCACTATGGGGGTGGCAAGAAACATTTATGTCACTTCTCATTACCATCTCATTATAGGTTCATAGATTCATAGGTAGGTACTAGGCTATCTGCCCGAGGACATTTATAAACCTAGCCAGAGTGTGTTGGCTTTCGCCATCCCATTGATTAATTAACTGAGCCTCTGTCAAGCAGAACCAATGAAGTGATCCCAGAGGTGTATTTTCTGTTACCCATCCACTCATCAAGGTTTCTCTTGAAGAGTGTTAGTGAGGGGCTCTGCCTAATGTAGTTAGAAATTTTGTTCCAAAGCATGGGGAGTCTCTGTGACAGGAATCTATCCCTCCAGCATGTTTTATTTATTGTTGTGGCGAGGTTTAGCTCACTAGAGCACGTGGCTCGCAGTGACTTGGATTTCATTAGGTGGAGCATGTCCATCAATTCTGAGTTGGACACCAACTGGCCCCATTGACACTGTGTTTTTGGCTTTTAAAAGAGCTGTTTTCACCTGTACATCTGTGATTTCTGGGACACTGCACTTTTCCGTTATTGATGTGGGCCCTTTTGGATGTGAAAGGGGGGTGAAGTTTGCACTGAATCTATCTGCCAGGATGTTGGCAATATTAGCAGGTTCAGTATATTTTGTGCTATTTTGCGCTAGCTCAGTGCATATCTGCAAGTTGCCACTTAGATTCTTAACATAGCTAAAGAAGGCTTTGTGGTTGTCTTTTGAATCCTTGGCTATTTTTCTTTTGAATTTAGCCTTGGATGATTTTATGAGGGACTTTAATTTCTTACTGATACTGCTCAGGGATGTCTTTCCTTCTTGGGATTTGCTTTTTTTCTGAACTAGTTTTTTCCTTCTATTGTATAGCCTGTTTATGGCAGGGGTCCACCAGACTGGTTTCCCTCTCTTAGAGGAGTGAGTCTTGGTTTTGCTAGGGATGACATGATTCATGCATCCTTGTAGATGCTCATAGAGTGCATTTGTAAAGGTTTCTGCATCTTGGGCAGCATTATCCTTGAGCATGGGGGCTGTGAAACTTACCGCCTCTGTCTTAAGTAAAGTGGAGTTTGCTTTAGAAAAGTTTTTACTGTGGTTTCCTTAGTTGGGGGTGGTGGTGGGATGTGGACATCCAGAGTGATTAGTTTATGGTCTGATCTAACCAGTGATGGGTTGACCTCCTGTGTGGAACACCTGTCGCCCAGGTTGGTGATGAGCAGGTCCAATATGTTTTCACCTTTGCTAGGGGAGTTTACCAGCTGATCCAGGGTGTTTGAGTTGATGAATTCCAGGAAGTGCTGGGCCTGGGAGTTTATACTCGAGTAGTTTTCCCAGTTAATGATAGGATAATTGAAATCACTCAAGATCAGGGTGTTCGGTAGGACCTTCATGTTTTCCAGTGTCTCCAGAAAGGCGGAGTGGTGGTCCTAGGTCATGGAGGGTGATCTGGAGCAGACCACAATTTGCATTGCAGATTTGCCTAATGTTAGTTGCACATGGATTATCTCAGAGGTATCATGCTGCGCTACTAACCTGGAGGTGTAGGTATCCTTGATGAATATGGATAAACCCCCTCCTTTTGTGTTTCGGTCCATTTTCTGTGGCCGAAACATGTGGTATGAGTTGTAGCCCAGTAGTGCTGGGGTGCTCTCTGGAGCCTTGAACCAGGTTTCAGTTACTGCACAGATGTCGACATTCTCCATATTGAGGAGTGCTTCGAGCACATGCATTTTGAGATTTAAACTCCTGGTTTTGAGTAGCATAACCCTCAGTTTTTTGTTAATTGTGCTGCTTACAAAGGTGGGAAGCAACACGGCTTGTCAAGCATGTCGTCACTGGATCCCCTTTGAATGACACCAGAAGCTTAGCCAGTTGTTGAAATTGATCATTTTTCTTTATACTGAGGTATCATTCTTGGTGAGGGCAGGATGCTGCTCAGGGTCAGGGCATACCCGCCTGGGCTACATGATCAGAGAGCTCTTCCATGTCTCTTTTCATGTAGTCCAGGGAGGTACGAGCTTACTAACAATCCCAGATTCGGCAACTCTGTATCCAGACTAGGCTAGATATAGGAAAGGCGGGAAACAAGCGCAAGTGCGGCTTTCAAACCAGAAAGTTGAAAGAGATGGAAAAAACTGCTCAAACAGCCAATAGCTACAATTTCTGGGCCAGGGACCACTCCTCTTGTGGTAGATAGGCTACCTAATGCTTACCACTCCCACTGATAAGCTAGAAGGCTTCCCTCCAACACAGAAATGCTTGAGGGGCTCAGAAGCTTACAAAGTGTCCTGGATACAGCAAATCTGTACCTGGACTAGACTAGTAACAGGAAAGGCAGGAAACAAGTGCAAACACAGGCTTTTAAATCAAAAGGTTGAAAGAGATGGAAAAGCTTCCCAAACGGCCAATAAACTATAATTTCTGGGTCAAAAACCACTCCTCCTGTGGTAGATAGACTACCTAGTGCTTACCACTCCCAATGATAAGCTAGAAGGCATCCCTCCAACACAGAAAGGCTTGGGGGTTCAGACGCTTACCAACAGTCCTGGATACAGCAAGTCTGTATCTGGACTAGACTAGTTACAGGAAAGGCAGGAAACAAGCTTTGATTTTTTTTTTTACAGAAAAGCAGCTAAAACACCAGTAAATACAATTCAAATTGCAGTGCAGGCTAGCACACTTGGGTGTGTAGCAATATTACGGGAAATGCAGTATAAATAAATGCAATTAAATTAAAAATGACTAAAAAACAAGTACAGAAGGCAGTAAATTAAAAGGCTACTAGCAAGCAGTAATAAGTGCAGAGCAAGAGCGACTGAACAGATAGCATGCAGAACAGCAACTAAGACAGTTACAGTAATAGCAGCTGAATGTTTGTGTCTTTCGGCTTTTCCCGGTTAGGGGTCGCCACAGTGGAACTCCGGTCCGCTAATGATTGGTAGTTGATTTTTATGTGCTGAATTACCAGCCCTGACACACAACCTTCACGCATGTCTCCATGCAGAAGATGCTGTAGCTGAGAATTGAACTGGACAGCGTCTTACTGTGAGGCGACAATGCTACCGCAGCACCACCACCATGGTTCTTTTTGGGGGGAAGGAACAGAGCAGGATTAAGAGGCTACGGGGATTGTCCTTCCCAAATGCTCTCTTTGTACATAGTAGGGGTGCCTGAAATCAGAATATTATCTCACTGCACTCAGTTGAGTGGGCAAATGAGATGGGCCCAGAAGGAGTATCCAAATACAAATTTACAAGAGAGGCGGGCAATTTCAAAGCCACCAACATTAACACCAAAACAAGAACAGGTAGGGTGGGTGGGAACTAACTGTAGAGACACAGCCACAACTTCAGTTCAGTTAATATTCAGTGAGAAACACCAATAAATACATTAAATGCAGTACTATATGAAAAAGAGCAGATAAAAGTGCACTTAAATTCACTTATATGTCCAGTTGATTGCACGTAGATCTTAGCTGGCCAAAGCTCAGATATTAAGCAGAAATAAACCAAGATGTGCCACTTATATAAGGCAGGACAGAATATCAATGAGGTGAAACTACCCCGCACTGCTATCAATGGCTACACAGAAATTCTAACAAGTACTCTGTAGAGACACAGCCACAACTTCCGTTCAGTTAATATTCATATCTACAAAATAAGTGAGCTGAAGTAGCCCAAAGGACCTGGAAAATATTTCCCTCCCCTTTACTTCACTTCTAATAGGCTTCATCTACCATGTTCACTCCTCCTCCTCACATCCTCACCTCAACATCTGTCCTCTTCCTTCTTCTACTACCTCTTTACCATGTCACCTCCTACACCAATATCCATCTACACCCATCTCCACTACCTCCCATCCCATCCCACTCAGCCCATTTCCACAACATCTCAGCCTCCTTAATTCCCTCCCTTCCTAACCATCTCTTAAAATTAAAACCTTTCTCAAACTCTACTAAATACTGCAAACCTAAACCTATTCTCTACCGGCCACCTTTATCTAATTGTAAACCATATAAACGTATTCCCCTTCTCATGCACCTTTGCTTAGCCGGTGACATTCACCCTAATCCAGGACCTAACTTCTCTCCTACAAACCCACCTAACAACTACAACAAATCCACCAATAAATACCTCAAGTTCCTCACCATCAATGCCCAAAGCGTGAATAATAAATTAACCCACTTTCACGCCTGGCTCAATCACAATTCTCCTGACATTGTAGCCATCTCCGAAACCTGGGTAAAACCTCATATAAGCAACTCTGAACTCCTTCCCACTGGATTTCTATCTCTCTGTTCTGACCGCCAATATCGAAGAGGTGGTGGTGTAGCCCTAATCTACTCCAACCACTTGTCCATCACTCCATATCATAACCCCATTCCTTCTTTTAATAATGCTGAACTTGTAACTGGCCAACTAAAACTGAACAACCATAAGAGCATCTGTATCATGTCACTTTATATTCCCCCTGGTAACAACACTAGCATCTTGGAAGACATCCTCTCCTGGACCTCCTCCAACATTAAGATAGAAACCTACATCATGGGAAATGTAAATATAGACTGGAACAAAATTATTTACCATAACCCCACCATATCAATCAATCTATTTAACTTTACTCAACTTACAAACTCTATTTCTAGACCTAACAAAAACAACCCCCAAGGCTCTATACTAGACTGGATGCTAGTATCCCACCCTAACAAAGTCCTAAAATCTGGTGTCATTCCTGACCCATTAGGAGACCATCTCCCTGCCTTCATCCATTGGGCTACACCCATTTCCCCACACTCCCACCACTACATTCAAACCAGCAACCTCTCTAACTTTAACCCTACTACTTTCTCTGACTCCCTTAAGCTAACTAACTGGAACCCCTTAAAAACTCTTCCTTTAGATGCAGCCGTTGACTACTTTAATTCTACATTCATAACTGTCCTTAACTCCCTCGCACCAATAAGAACAAAAAGAGTTAAAGCAAATACCACCCCATGGCTCAACAAAGACACCAAAACAATTATGCTGCTAAGGGATAAAACCTGGAAAGCTTACCTCCAACATAAATAACCAGAAATCTTACTTAAATACAAACAGCTGAGAAACCAAGCCAAAAAACAGGTTATTAAAGACAAAAAGTCTTACTACATCAAACTACAAGCAAATCACACAAAAAACCCAAACAGTTCTGGAACTCTATTAATTCTCTCCTTAAACCTGGTACAAAAAATAACCCTTGCCCAGACTCCAGCAAATCTGACCTTGAAATTGCAATAATGTTCAATACCTTCTTTACCTCTTCTATTGCTGAGCTAACCAAGACCTTTACCAACAATAACCCTCCACCTCCTACTGCTCAGTCCTCCTCTCCCTCCCCCCCACTTTTCAACTCAAACCCATCTCCACCAAACTAATAAAGAGACTTCTCACTAAACTCAAACCTTGCTCTAATGCCCCTGACAACATTCCTTCCTCCTTCCTAAAAATAGCCTCTGACAATATTGCTCTTCCTATCAGTATCCTGATCAATAGATCACTACTTGAATCCTATGTACCCAAACTATGGCTTTCTGCTTTTATACTTCCACTTCACAAGGGTGGCAAAAATTTTAACACCTCCAATTTCCGCCCCATAGCCATCCTCTCCCCAATCTCCAAAATTCTTGAAAAATGTATCCACTTACAGCTCCTGCCATTCCTTACCAAACACCAACTATTCTCCCCTACCCAACATGGCTTCCATGCTGGACACAGTACCAACTCCTCCCTTTTCTCCTTCTTACATTCTGTCAATTCTGCTTGTGACTGTGGTAATATTGTATCCTCTGTTCTGCTAGACTTATCTAAAGCCTTTGATACCATCTCCCATAGTCACCCACTAAATCATCTGTCTAACCTCAACATCTCCAATAAAACTCTTACCTGGTTCTCCAGCTACCTTTCTGAGAGATCCCAAGACATGAAATGGGGCCAGGCCACCTCCACTTTCCTCCCTACCCCCACTGGAGTACCCCAAGGTTCAATCCTTGGCTCATTGCTTTTCAATATCTTTATTAACAACTTCCACAAAGCCATACCTAACACCAAAGTTGTGCAATACGCTGATGATTCCACTCTGGAGATCTTTTAGGTGAGAGGCATGACAGATCAATTTCTAACTCAATCTACTTTCTCCACCACCGAAAATTGGATGCTCCAAAATCACCTCTCACTAAATGCCAACAAAACAAATATCCTTCTATTCTCTCCCTCAAAATCCTTTTATATTGACAAAAACTTACTCCAAATCACCAGCCTTAACAACTCCATTATCGAGGTCGTACCCTCAGCCAAATTCCTTGGTGTAACCATTGATGAACATCTAAAATTTAACAATCACATCCAGCTAAATATCAAAACAACCCACATAAAACTAGGCCTACTTTACAGAAACAATCACTTCCTCTCTCCTTCTACCAGACTAACTCTCGCCACTACCTACCTACTCCCCTCTCTACTGTATGGCGCTCCTCTGCTCACTAATTTATCTTCCATACTCACCTCCAAACTGGAAATATGTTACAATAAAATAGCCGGATTTGCCACAAATGCAAAATCCTCCTCTCACCACTGCACCTCCCTACACTCTCTAAACTGGCTTGAACTCCCCCAATCTACTTAACCTTCACCAAATCACCACAGCACATAAATTACTGTTCCAACCTACTAAATGTCCTGCACTATCCAATATTCTGCAACCTTATAACCCCCCTTGGACCCCTTAGATCTACCCACTAAAACTTGATCGTCATCCATAAACCCAAGCACCCTGCTGGGCAGCTTCTGCTATCTTATTCCCTAGCTAAAATATGGAATGCTCTGCCCTCCACACTGAGGATCTGTGACAACCTTAATAACTTCATAACTCAACTTCATTCTTACCTCTGTCTAAACAGGAAATGCAACTGTACTCTTCCACCCATTCCTCTCAAGCTCTCCCCTCCCTTTACCCCATGTTAACCTTCTTACCTCCCTAACCTCACTGTAAATTAATGATTATATATGTAAACAAACTGCAAAAGCTAGCCACAATTCTATATGCCTGTTTTCACTCCTGAAGCTAAACTGTTTATTTCTTTTCCCACTCCTTTGAATTCTACTTGTTGCTTGCAATCCCTCACTTCCTTTGTTATTAATCATGTAATAAAACTTTGTATTGTAGAACTTTCTCCCCGAGCCTCCACTGAAAGTATTCTGTAATTAAACTTTAATGTCTAGCTTTTTTCCCCAAGCCTCCACTAAAGTAACCTCCCTAAGCCCTGTGAACTAAATTGTAAATATTGTATTTCTCTTTTTCTTTAGAATGCTACCTGTTGTTTGTAATCCTAACTTTCTTTGCAACTAATCAAGAAATTTTCTTTGTAATTAATCATGTAATTGTCTTTGTAATTAATCATGTAATTTTCTTTGTAATTAAGCATGTAATTAATCTTTGTATTGTGGAGCTTTTCTCCCCGGGCCTCCACTGAAAACCGGCTCCCCAGGTCCAGTGGATCTCCCCGGTCATCAAAATGGAATAAATAAATAAAAATGACCACACAATGAATAATGTTCCACAAAAAAAATTTTTTAATCATACTAGTTAAGCGCTTTCATCCATGAAATAGTGGACTTCATCAGAATTGAGTTCGGATTTTTTTATGGATAAAAGCACTTAACTAGTATGATTAGTGTTTTTTTTTTATGGAACATTAGTTATTGTTTGGTAATTTTCTAGGCCCTTTGGGCTACTTCAACTCACTTATTTTTGGTTATTAATTTTGGTTTAGTCTTTGGTTTAGTGAGTTTTGTTCTTTTCATTACTGTTCAACAGTAACTTCATCAGAAAACCAGTTTGTAAAATCACAGTAGCAATCATACTAAATTAAATATCTTTAGCATTGACAGTTTAAAGTGCTACAACAATTTTACTTATAAAACAGTCAAACACAAATATTTATTAAATGTAGTCATAAAAGTTTGTCTAGGCCCAGTAGTAGTTAGTTAGGAAAATTATAATGTTCCTTCTCATGTTACATGTCCATTCCAGCATAGAGTTATATTACAGGAAAATGCATCTAGGTTGGATTTGCTCTCCAAACTCTCCTCTAACCTTTTTTTTTTAAAAGGGCCTCTCTGATCAAAAAGGAATATGGTCAATAGCTAAAAAAAAAAACTGTGGATAGGTTCCTATATATATATGTTTAGCAGAGCATTATCGTCTTTGTTCTTCCTTATGGCATAGTATGCTCATAAAAAAGTTCCCCGTAGTTTGTTGGTCAGTCTTTCCTACATAGAAGCTGGGCAACAGTCACAAGTCGCTAAATACACTATAGACTTAGACTCACAGTTAAATCTATAGTTAATATAATATTTCTTATCTCTAATGATTTGCAGATTTTATGTAATTACACTGTTTGCATGTACCACAAGTTCCCTTCATTTTGTCTTAAGGTTACTCCTTTTTATACAAATTGTTGCCAGTTCTAATGCATTTAATTTGCTGAATCTATGTTAACCCTAGTAATAAAGCTGGTATTATATTGTTTACCTGGATTAATGCAACGGTACTGTCAACAGATGGCTAATATAATATCAGTTACAGTTACAGAGAATTTCTTTTTCTTCACTGTTACAAAGTAAAGGAAAGTATGTTCTATTTTTTCCTACGTTCAACTTTCTTGTACAAGTCAGTCATCAATCAGTGATGTTAGTAGTTCGATTAATAACATTTCCTTTTAATAAGACACACTCAGTGTAGAATGTTGTATCTGAAGAACACATTCTGCATAGCTCTTGTTACATGTATCCTTACTTAGTTATACATCAAGGTAATCAACAAAGTGGTATGTAAATTTAAAAATTGTTGTAGATTATTAAGTATTCAATCATAGAGAGATAACCTCTCCTTCTTTTTACTATATATTAAGTAAAAAGTCAGAAAATCTGGTATATACCCTGATTTCATGGTATGAGATCTAAATATTGAAATCGTATTCCTTCTCCCAATAAGCTACAAATAAGTTTGCTACACTTGCTGGTGAACCCATTGCAATGCCCTGTTTTTGAAGGTAATACTCTTTGTTGAACGTAAAAAAATTAGATGTTAAGATTATGTCCAGTAGCTCTGTAACAAGATCAATTAGTGTATATATTAATGGTATTTAACATCCAGGAGTCTTTACATATTTGTGGGAACTTTAGGAAAAGGAATCCATAAGTATAATTTTTCCCTCCAATAATTTTCCTCAAGTCTCTAGTCTAACCTCTAATTCTCTCTGTAAGTATTCATTCTCATTTTTTCATAGACTTCATTAAGCCGCGGTCCATCTAGTTGTGTACACATTTTTTGTTGTAATCTATAATGTCAAAATAACTAACCCACCCCACTTTGTCTGGTTTATCACCCACCCTCACTGGGGGATAGGTGTGTGTGGGCCCGTTGCCTGGTCTTCTTTTGAAATCTTAGACTTAGCATATGTATTTATATAAGTGTGTAGTGTGTATATCTGATGATATAGCTACATATATATTTTTCAAATAACAATAGTGCAGGGTGCAAAGGTGGATTGAGCGTACTCAAAGGTTTCAAACATTATTAAATAGTAGTTTCAGATTGAGACTTTTCAAATCAATTAATGTATTTGCTACATTGAACATATGAAAGTAATTCTATCAAATTGCTCAAATGTAGCTTTATGTAGCGCATTTGACAGTTTGTCAACCGGTTGGGCCTTGGTAAAGAAACTGAAAGAACACAAGGATCAAGAACACTGAGAAGTTCAATTTTGGTCCATTATTACATCAGGAATGACTGACGATGGATACTGAGTCAATTCCAGTAAGTACACATGTAATTGCTGAAAAACTGAAAATGCTTGACGTAAAGATGCTGAAACTAAAAAAACTGCAGCTAGAGGTAGCATACTTTAAACAATGTTTGGAAGACAAGGTTGTGCCTAAGGGACTTAGGTGTAACTTCTTTCCTAATGGCCTACTTCCAGATTCTGCTTTCTATAAAGATTTAACTATCTTGTTTGACCAACAGGGAGTACAATTGTTAGAATTGATGATTAAGGTACTGCTTACCCAAAACTACAACTTAGTCCAACAAGTTTTAAGTTTTCTGTATGTCCTGAAACTATACATAAGACACCTGACCAAATACAACAGCCTTCAGGTTTTAATGCTACGGTGAATAATACAAATAGTGAACAACCTTATGAAACACCTGTCTAAAGGTGACTTTAAAATCTATAACTTTTCTACAATTAACATGGAGCCTAATTTGATAGAATTACTTTCATATGGAAACACATTTGTTCCAAGTAAAAGGTTCAATGTAGTAAATACATTAATTGATTTGAAAAGTTACGTGAGAAAACTCAATCTGAAACTACTATTTAAGTTATTTGAAAATATATGCAAGCTCGATATTAGATATATTACAGAACTACACACTTAGAACTACACAGCAATTAATTTGAGTATGAACGTGCAGAAATGTGACTGCACATTGTTGTCAAAATCATCATGTGTAGGCTAGTATCAGAAGCTGAACAGCAGCCCTGACTTGAGTGGTACCTGTTACTTAAAATTCGTCACTGTAAGACTCATTGCCAGTTACAATAGAAAAGGTCATGTGACAAGATCTGTCATCTCATCTCATTCAGTAGGAATCTGTACTAGTCCTTGACCCCAGTCATTCATCGAAACCATTCGGCATTGAAAACATGAGCAAAGGCCGTTGAAAAGTAGGACTATCCAGCCAAACTTTGGACATCTAAATAACAAAAAAAAATTGAATAAAAATAGCACATAACAACTCCTGCTTCCCATAGAAATGTAAAATACTACTCAGAAACAAACAGTGACAAAATCATGAAAATATAAGCACATTATCAGAGACAGTGTAAAATCCATAGACTTTAATGAACTTTATCGCAAAATTCTACCACCTGAGGTCATTTATTTTTGCTTATGAAAGGTGTGATGTAAGATGTGTGTCTCTTTCTTTAAACTATTGGTGTCACTAGTATGTTTGTCTAGTAGTGTGGTTTTCTGTGTACTAGACAGCGTCAAAGATCACTTGTGATGAGAGAGAGTCAAAAAATTGTGGAATGTGAAAAATCAAGCTTGAAAATAGGGACATACCTCCTAAAATAAGTGCAGAGGCAAATCAGGCCTGAAAATAGGAGCATTCCTCCAAAACAGGGAGAGTTCAGAGGTGTGTGTGTGTCTGTGTGTGTGTGTATATATATATATATATATATATATATATATATATATATATATATATATATATATATATAAAACAGAAATAGAGATGCAGTGCTATATATATATATTGAATGCACCCAAAGCTGTCATACAAAATGTCAATGTATAAACATCAAAAACATTCATGTCAACACACCACTATACAAATGCTGAGAAACAGATTCAGCACAAGAAAAATTTTAATTTCAAAGCACAAATAAAAGCACTGTTTTTTTGCAAGGGGAAAGCCCATCCCACACCCTTTTAATTGTATATACTAACTCCAATGGCATATTCCCTAACTGCTGGAGTTGTGCAGTCTTGGACACTTATCAACCAGCTGCTTAGTCGAACCAAAAGTACACTTGATCTTTTGCAGGGAACCCATATATATCCTATCTATGGATATCTAGGGCATATATGATTATCTTTTTTTTCATGGAGATAAATGGACTAATTTAAATGTAAATTCAGAAACTGCCCTCAGCATAACAGCAACGGTTGAAACGGTGCCTGAGTGGGATCAAAATGCAATCATCCACATATTCAAGATGTAATTTCTGTAGTGGTGGATCAGTGATACCATGTCCTGTGTGAGTAGATCCATTCTTTGGGGAATGTTCTAGTAATTATCCTTGGCCATTTTCAAGAGAAGGATGAACCAGTGCTGTATTTGATAAAAGGGAGTTTACCACTATGATTGCTGGAGAGAGAGTTTGGATTTTTAAAAATGCTCTGGTTATCAAAGGAAAAGGGAAAAGACATAGACAAACACTCCCATCCACAAGAAGGAAAAGGCATCTGTCTTCTACAATTTTTTGCAAGGTGCCATTATTTCTTTAGCTTTCAGGTGGATGATCTCCTGGAAGACCTCTACGTGTTACATCCAGGGGTAGTTATCACATAGACACTTCAGTTTCAAATGAGACTTAACTTGATTTATTGTAAATAATGCATATAACAATCATATTACAGGCTTAATTATTGTTGGTTGAGAATGGTATTTTACAGAAGCACACTTTCATAATATACTTGCTCTCTCTCAATAAATGTAATTCTGAATTCCTTTGTGTTAGCAGGCTGAGATTGAAATTGGTCACTGGAGATCACTGGTCTAGCTGGGTAAACAAAATTTTAAACACATAAAATAAATAAATGCATATTGTAATAAAGTATTTCCATATGAATATACTATGGTTTAGTATAGGAGAAACTGTCTGATATTTTTTAAATCATTTGTCCTTTTATAAAATATAAGTAACATCTCAGCTTGTTCTTCCTATTATAATTGTTATAAATACATCATTCCACACTAAGTTTGTACTTTATGAACAATTATTTTTTCATAGGATAATTACCAGAAAAACGAAAATAATTTACACCTTCTTTAAACACCATTTGTCTTCTGTGTTATACTAGTGAAGCATATCTATCCCCAAAACATCCCACCTTGTTTCTATTTTCCCACTGAGTGACCTGCCCTTAACTTCCATAATCTGATAAACTGTCAAATCTCATACATAGCTCGGTTTATACTTTATTAGTTTTTCAGATTCAATGTTTGACCACACAGGTGACATAATTTGTGGCACGTTACCAAGCAAGACCCCTCTGAATTGGCAGTAATATCTCTGATGCACCAGCAACTGACCACATGCTACAACTGTGCATGCAGGGATAGTGTCTGTGTGACATGTGTGCCTCATGTTGTCATGTGACAGGAACATGAGAATGATATGCCTTCCTACTGTTGTCGATCATGCCAAGAAGCATGCAGCATTTGGCATGAAAAAAACATAACAATGTTAAGTCACAACAAGTAGAAGAGTTAGGCCATAGTGAAAAAACACAAGTCATAGCTGTCTCATGTGTAGGGATATGGGATCCTCTTTTTTCCATATTCATGTGCTTTCTCTAGACTTGAGAAATTGTCTGACTGGATCTACATTAGTTCATTAAATTAACAGAACACCAAAATTTAAATTAGCAGGACAAGAAGAATGAAGGTTTACAACAGAGAGTGCAGAAGATCGGAACGTAAAACATCGAACTAGCTATATATTTTGAATGCAGCTCATGGTACATTGAGTATCAGGGAAATCTACCCTTTTCCTCACTGTAGTGCAATCTGGGAGTTGGTATATGTAATTTGCAGGGGGGGGGGGGCTTGCCTCACTGCAAAAACGTAAAAAGAAATTACACAAACTTGCAAATTATATATACCTACTCTGAGATTGCACTACAATGAGGAAAAGGGTAGATTTCCCAATCCTCACTGAACCACAATCTGCATTCAAAATATATAGCTAGTTCAATGTTCTACGTTCCGATCTTTTGCACTCTCTCTGTTGTAAACTTTCATTCTTCTCGTCTCAGTTTTTAAAATTTTGATGTTTGTTAATTTGATTAACCAAAGTAGATCCATATATATATATATATATATATATATATATATATATATATATATATAATGTGACACAGACTTGATTTGTTAGACATGTAGGCCCCTGGAGAGGTAACTAAATCTGTTGTTGTGCCCAAAAGCCCACAATATGGAGATATTGTGTTTATAACGCATAATTCCTTTTTGCATCATAACTTGAGTCTGCAAACTCCTATATATTGAATAGTTAAACAGATGTAGGCACTCAGCTAAGATGATCTACAGCTCCATGTCTCAGATCAGACCAGACCCGTTTACAGCAAAAAATGCATGTCAGCATGTTATGGTCCACAAAGGTTCATATCAGCACATTGTAGATAAGTTGTATGTAGCTTATGGAAATCCATCAAAAGCTGGTAGGTCAGTGACACTGTGATTTTTGTAACAGCAGCTGTATATAGGTAGGCTCATAGGATCATAGGTAGGTACTAGGCTATCGGCTCTGGGGCCTATACAAGCCCAACCAAAACGGTACCCTGGCTTTTGCCACCCAAGAAAATTAATTTCCTGTGCCACTGTCAAGCAGAACCACAGAGGTGATCCCTGGGGTGAATTTCCTATTTTCCATCCAATCATCAAGATTTTTCTTGAAGAGTGCTTATGAGGAGCTTTGTTTGATATAGATAGGTAGTTTATTCCAGAGTATGGGAAGTCTCTGGGACAGGAATCTATCCCTCTGGCATGTTCTGTTTATTGTGGTGACAAGATTTAGGTCCCTAGAGCGTGTAGCTCAGAGGGATTGGGATTTCTTTAAGTGGAGCATGTCCAACAGCTCTGGGTTTGACATAGCTTTGTATGTTAGGCAGAGATCACCTCTGAGTAGGCGATATGCGATGGAGTAAAGCTGGAGTTTTTTTTGAGACAGTCTGCATAGGGCATCTGTTTGAGGCCAGTAATCCTCTTTGTGAGTTATTTCTGCGGCCTTTCCAGTTGTTGTAGATGTCTTGTGGGGTACATACCAAAAGGGGCATTGTACTCTATAATGGGTCTAATGAGTGATGAGTAGAGGGGGAACAATGACCTCTTTTTTTCTGGATGAGAAACCTTTTGTGATGAGGTGTGACACGTAGAAGGATTTCCTGACTACTGTGGCGATGTGATTATCAAAGGAGAGACTACTGTCCACCTGTGTCCCAAGATCTCTTATCACACTTTCGGTGTTAAGTATACTACCACCTATGTTGTAATTCATGGGTACAGAGTTTTTACCAAAGGGAATGACAATGCACTTTTTGCACTGAGCTTGAGGCCATGGCTTTGATACCAGGCACCTTTCTCAGTGAGGCCCTTTTGCAGGATGTCCACATCGTTAGGAGTTTTGATTATGGCTCCTAGTTTGCAGTCATCTGCGAACTTCATTAGCCAAAGACCTCCTGTGTTAGCCTGTACTTCAGAGAAGTATATACCAAACAGGAGAGGACCCAGGACTGAACCCTGTGGTACTCCACTTGTCACTGTTCTGAAGTCGGATTTGGAGTCTGCTACTTTCACTGTGTGGGTTCTGTCAGTGAGCCAGTTGGCAACCCATCTTGTGACATTGGAATTATAAATAAACTCACTAAACTAGGTATAAATCCCTGAGTGGGGGATGGTATCAAAAGCCTTGGCAAGATCTAGATAGGCTGTGTGAACCACCTTACCCTTGTCTACCGTTTTGGTGACTGCTTCAAAGAAGTCTATCAGGTTTAGGAGACATGATCTGCCTTTTACAAACCCAAACTGAGTGGGATCCAGAGTTTGGAGATTACCAATATCTTTGTTTATAAGTTCCATGATGATACGTTCCATGGCCTTGCAAACCAGGCTCGTCAGGCTAATGGGGCGGTAGTTTCCGGGGTCCGTGTTGGCTCCCCCCTTGTGGAGTGGGGTAACCGTCGCTGTGCACCATTCAGCAGGCACAAAGGCTGAGGTGAGGCTATGATTAAACATGGTACTTAGGTAGGGTGCCAGTTCGTTCTGTAGTTCATGTAGAACGCAGCCTAGGATGTTGTCTGGTCCCATGGATGCTGTGTTCTAGGCTTTGGAGATTGTGGTTTCTACCGGTGCAGCTCTGATTACAGGAACTTTGCATTCTTCTGGTATAGAGATGGGCTCTTTAGGGGGTGAGAGGGGGGTAAAGTTAGCACTGAACCTATCTGCCAGGATGTTGGCAATATCAGTTGGGTCTGTATATTTAGTGCCATTGTGCTGTAACTCAAAGCAGATCTGAGTGTTGCCATTGAGATTCTTGACATAGCTATAGAATGCTTTGTGGTTGTCTTTAGAATCAGTGGTGATTTTGTTTTCATAACTAGCTTTGGAGGATTTTATCAGGGATCGCAGCTTCTTACTGAGGCTGACCAGGGAGCTCCTCCACTCATGGGATTTTACTCTCTTTTGCTACAGTTTCTTCCTTCTGTTGTACAGTTTGTTTATGGCAGAGGACCACCAGATTGGCTTCCTTTTTTGGAGGATAGCATCTTGGTTCTGTTTGGGATAGCACAATCCATGCACTCATGTAAGTGCTTATAAAGTGCAATTGTGTAGGATTGAGTAGTCATAACTGTATTGTCCATCTGCATGGGTGTCATGAAGTTCACCACTTCTGTCTTAAGAAGCATGAAGTTGGCTTTGGAGAAATTTTTAAAATGGTTTCCTTAATGGGGGGTGGTGGCAGGATGTGGATATCTAGAGTAATTAAGCTTATGGTCGGATCGGACCAATGAGGTGTTGACTTCAGGTGTGGAACACCGGTCACTCATGTTGGTAATGACTAGATCTAGGATATTGTTGCCCCTGGTGGGAGTGTGGATAAGTTGATCCAGGGCATTGGAGTTTATGAATTCCAGAAAGTGTTGAGCGAAGGAGTTGGTACATGAGTAGTTTTCCCAGTTAATGGTGGGGTAGTTGAAATCACCCATTATTAGGGTGTTTGGTTGAACCCTAATATTTTCCAGTACATCAAGAAAAGAGGAGTGGGAATCCTGGGGCATGGTGGGTGATCTGTAGCAAGCTACAATTTGGATTGCAGTTTTGCCCAGAGTTAGTTGCACTTGGATAACCTTGGCTGCATTATGCTGAGCAACTAGCCTGGAGGTGTGGATATCCTTAACTCATTCCCTCCAGTACAATTCTTTTGAGTGTGTACCTTTAACTCCTAGTGGGTGTGAATATGGACACACCTCCGCCTTTGGTGTTCTGGTCCAGGTTACATGGCCGAAAAGTGTGATATGAGTTATAGCCTGGTAATGCAGACAGTTAATGTGACAAATGGTGTTGCTGGATGATCAGAATTATCACATAATATTAGATAAGTTGTATATCTCCTAGGAATATGCAGCTATACCCTGTTTATATGCTGCTTTGTAAGCAAAAATAGTCATTTGACAATACACATGCTGAAACATTGGAAGTGATCCTGCCAGACACCAAGTACTCACATAGTGGGTCTAGATGTCACTAGACTTGGCAGGGGGTGCTCAGTGGTGTATCATGTCAAAACTCTTTCTGGCAGATAAGAATTTGTAGTATGCAGTGTAAAGTGTGTATTCAGTCCTTGTATGTCTGCAAATATCTGATGTGTTGTGTAGAAAATAATGTGATGTTACAGTACTTACCTGCAGGGTGTTGCTGCCACAGCAGATGTACCATGTATGACATGTAATATATGCTGTATAAACCTTGGCTCACAGATATCTCATGAATTGTAATGGTGCATTGCTTTAGCACTGATACATTCATTCTAGTGTATATGGTGATGAATGTGCCACATACAGAGGCACATGAGACAACCATAACCGGTATGATGTGTGTCTCTACCACAGATCAGGCTATATGCTGCACCAACAGATGCTATTGCTATAGCCTTGGCATACAATGCTCACAATGCTGTATGTGTCAGATGACAGCTTCCTGCTATGTGTCCTAACCTTATGCTTATTGCCCTGCACCTCTAACCATGGGCAATGTGTCTCCAGCCAACAAGCCATGAGTTTAGCAGCTTATTAAATAACATGATGTAGCCAATGAACATTCTGTAATAGCCTTCCTCTGATTGTGTTAATAAACATTAGCTAAAATACAAATGACATCTGAATCACAGCTCAGAAAGGCCCTCTCTACAATAGCCCGGACTGTGCTATGGTCTTTACTGTGTCATTTCTCAGTTGGAATTTGGTTATCTGACTGACAAAGGTTTTCCTCTAGCTTGTTTGGTCTGGACTACTGTGATGAATGAAATTTCTTTAATGATAGCATATATAATATTTTCTGATGGTTAGCAAATATGCTATTTATAATATCAGATGGTTGGCTCAGAGATCTCTTGATGTGTCAGAAATTTGAAGGTCAAAGGTCTCCA
>NC_056747.1:204085523-204175523 GCF_019279795.1 Protopterus annectens | reverse complement strand
AAATTGCAAAAACGATTGCAGATATTTGTAGATTTAAAACTCAATTAATAGCTGTGCAGGTTCAGTTTTGTGTTCATTTAAAGTTTTGCAAGGTTGACAATCAGGATGATCTAAATTATATGATCTGTATCTAATGGCTTAAGGTATTATCAATGTGCAAAAAATTACTTGCAGAAATCTAAAACCACTGTTACAATACTGAGGAAACAATATTCATGACAGATCCAGCTGTGGCTGGTTTTTCAGTAAAACATTTATCAAATAGGTGCTCAGACTGTGACAGACTGCAACCAGGTAAAGAAGTGTCAGACAGATTGTTATTGGAAAAATGTGGTTATTATTAGATATGTGCATAACTTTTTTTACTGCACACTTTATGCTCATGATGAATATATTTAATCCAACAAAACTTGATGAAAACATTTGATACATCCTGCTTTAATTGGGACTGAATGAGCATATTTTACTTAAATATATGCACGAGCAAATCTAAGCACAAGTCAGAATAAGGAAAATGGAAATGAAACACAAAAATATGACAGGAAAGAGGAGAAAAACTGGAAAACAGATAGATACACACATGAGTGAAGGAATAAATAATTCATTTCAAGCTCTATAACACAACAGTGCATCCTTAGCTTTTTGTACACAGGTAGCACTATAGTAAGATGAATGTTATATCAGGAAAAGTTACTAATATAATGCTCATGTATTTCCTGAAACAACAGAAGCTAGTGGTACAAGACAGGGAAATTAATTTTGTATAGTATGCCAACTTAATGCCGAAAAACAAAACTTCAAGAAAAAAACAGCCAAGCAGAAATTTTCACTGTGTGATATCTTAAACCTCCTGTAAGGGAGGTCTATGTCAAATATGCAAATGATACATTACGGACATCAGGTGATTCAGCTACTTTAGTGTGGATGTTAGTTGGGATATTTTACAGGCACTTAAATCTTTTTATGCATCAACTTGGTTTAAAGATTTTGTTTCTTACGTATAGCCAAGGTATCCAGTTATGCCGTACTGATGAGGACAGTAAAAAGTATGAAACATGAGTTTGGCTTTATTGACTTGAATGTAACCATAAAGACTTAAAAAGTAAAAAAAAATCAGGAACATTGCGAAGCCATGTAGCTGAAACACTTGATGTCCTTAATGGGTGATTTGCTTGTATCCCATGGGTCTCCATTGCAGTAGGTTTAAGGTATTGTACTGTGAAAACCATAGCTTGGTTGGGTTTTTCCTGGAATTTTAATGAATGGTTTGTCTGTGTGACCTTTTTACCATTTAGGTTGGAGTTAATTGCAGAACTTGTAAACTCACTGACTCATGGAGCACACACCTTCAGGCACTTTGGAAGCTCACCAATTTACCTACAACATATTTTTGGAATATGGGAGTAAACTGAAGTACCCAGCATAAAAAAAATTGCATTCACAATGAGGAAATTCAAACTCCGGATAGAAGGTATCCTGACCTGTAATCAAACTGAAGAAGCAAGACCTGTAAGCTAACCGTGATAACTGCTGCATTAGTGTGCTACTGCAGATTAATGTTTTCCTTGCACAAACTAAACTCTTAGGGATTGCTTGGGTTCAATAAGGCAGAAGCCATTGCTCTGTTTAAACAGTATCAGCAGCAGCCATCTTGTTTTTTTGGGAAGGACAGAAGAATACAGTACATTAGTGATGCATTGCCCTGTGCTAGGTTAAGCCTTGTATACTGATCAACCTACTATTTTGTGTTAATTACAGTTCAAGTAATTCCTTAAGTGAATAATATTACTTTCCTTGTAGGACCATTTGAGCTTACTACATTCTCCTGTTTTATAAGGATCGGGCAGTTTTACTGTGTGTTTTAAAATAGAAGACATTTTGGTGGAGTAACAACTACTAGCACTAATGTCAGCTTATAAAATATCGAAGCAGACTGAACTCTACCCATACCTCTCAACTGTACAGATTTTTGCACAATGTCCAGATTTTTGCCTCATATTTTTGGTCCGATTTCAAAAAAATTGTGGTTTTCTGGCAAATCATTGACAAGTTATTATCTCCCCGTATTACCCATCTCAGTTGGAGTCCCCAAGGTTCCATCCTAGGACCTCTTCTCTTCATCATATTTACCAATAATCTCAGTATCTCTATTCATTAATATGCCAAAAAAAATTTGTATGTTTATGCTTCTTATCATTAAGTTGTACAATCACCTGCGTATTGGGAACTAGCTTGCTTGTAACCTTAATCAAATATTTTTAAAATTGTATCATGTATGTAATAATCTGCTGGATTTTTTTCTTCTGTTTGTATTTTCTGTTTGGAGCTTTTCTCCCCAGACCTCCACTTAAAATGCACTCCTGGTCCAATCGAACACTACTCGGTAAACAAATGTAAATAAATAAAGAAATAAATATTAAAGTGAGTGAAGTCAGAATTTCAGACCTCATACCGTTCAGAAATATTCATGCTAACGCAGTGTTATTCTATCAACTTTCTAAGTTTATAAGAGCAATATTTAAAAATTGTCCCTATTTTTGGGCCTTTGTCCCCCCATTATTTATGACTTTGCCCAGATTTCTTGCTATAAGAGGTTGAGAGGTATGATTCTACCCTACTTTAATAAGTTCCTAAAAAGCAATAGCGAGCAACTAGTTTTATTGTAAAATTATATGACTCAAAACTAGGAGATGTGAACAGAGAAAGTATAACAAATTTCTTGGACTCAAGAGAGTAAATATCATTTGTTATCTGATAAACTAACCTGAAGAATCAGTCTTAAGGATGAGGTTACATGACTTCATTATGCAATACACATATTAGCAGCAAAAAGGGGTAGCATGTTTGTCATTCTGAGTTTTAACTAGGAACAAATAGCAGTATGCAGGCCTGCAATGGCTCTATTGTAAAGATCTCTTAGATGATAATTATTTTAAGCAGTGTGGAATAACTACAACATGCTTATGAAGAGCTTTTTGTTTATAAGCACTTTTCTTAACATATGCAACAGATGTAAATGTATACTAATGATAGAGACAAATGTCTTGGCAGGTAACACTTTACCTGAGCATATGGGCACATCTACAAGACTATACATGCACTTAGGTTCATGAGAGCTCTCCAAAAAAATCCTCACAAAATATATCAAAAAACTTGATAGCTAGGTTTACAGTTCAGGAAAAAAACATTTAATCTAGAACAATGCAACCCATTCTGCAACACATTTATGGTGCTATGATACAAGAATATTATGCAGAGATATAAATACACAGTGCTGTGTTGTGGAAGCTCTTCAAAACCTAAACTTTGTATTCTGTTAGTTTCTAACTGATTTGGATCAGAGTCACGGATCATGCGTTTGCCTGGTTTTAGTCTAACATCTGCATCTCTGAGCCATGAAGAAACAAATGACTCTGTACCTTCTTATCACAGAACAAATATAAGCAACACAGTCATTGGGCTAAAAACGAAATCCTCGACCGACATGATATGATCATAGCATGCAAGATGTGATATTTTCAGAAGCTCATCACTCAAAGATATGCAAAAGGACACAGTGGAGCAATTTAAGATTTTTCCAGCAAATAAGGAAACACATACTTAGGGATGTTATGCCTTCTCTTCAAATGACTTTGAAGCTTAGAACAAAAATGATGACAAACAGTTCATGGGTAGCGGCATCACACCCTAAGAAGGAGATTCACCACCACCACCACTATAGAGTCAGATGTATAGCCAGGATACCTGCTTTGTAGCAAAATGATAGCATGTATAATCCAGGAGTGTACAGGTAAGAAATAAGAAACTTTCCAACTTTCCATCAGTGGTACTGTCTTGCTTCAACCTACACTAATATCCCCCGATAAATTGTTACAAATTGTGACAAAGTATGCTACCACAAAAGGGATAAACAGCTACACCATCTCTGAAACTTGGCTTAAATATATTTCTGTTTCCATCTCCTTTGTATGCCATAGGTTTAATGGAGAAGCCGGTATTAATCCCAGCATTCCATTTATTATGTTAACTTGAATAGTCCAGCTGAGTAAACAAAGCCACTCTTCAATGGCATTCAAGGGAGCAACGTTCCACAAAAGTAAAGTTCAAAAGTAATACAGAGAAATATATAAAAGTAAATTGGATTATACAAGACAGTACAAAAAGTACTGGAGATATATATATATATATATATATATATATATATATATATATATATATATATATATATATAAAATTATATATACACCAAACAAACTCAAGCAACGTGAAGACCAAAACCCACAAAGAAAGTTGCTGAAACAGTCCATGAAGCAAAAAAACGGATATAGAAATGACAAAAACTTTATTCCGACAAGTGCAAGGTTAAGTTCTTTTGTCAGATAGCACAATCCCTGACTTCATCACAACAACCACAATGCAAATATCTATCATTTAAATACCCCTAGCCCAGGAAATGACTTAACAATCCCATACCAAAAAAGGAAAACAATTGAATACAGTAGGAATAAACCACCTGACATAATGAGGCTAAAAAACACAGGTACTGACCACAACATATGAACTAAATAAATCTGAAACTTTCAGTCATACTCTTTTAAAACAATTATAATTGAAAGATTTTCATTAAGTCTGGGTGGATCCACAGATTTGAGGCGGAGTTGCCATAGCAACTCCTTAAACACTGAAATGCTCTCAATGGGAGCACCCCACGGAGAAACACACACATTTTCAAGAACAGCAAACTTAAAAAAAGTAAAATTGTAACAAGACAAAGTATGTTTATACAAATGTATAAATATATAAATGCATTGTATTCCATAAGAAGTCTGAAACATGCATGTCCACAGCTAGTGAGTTTGGCTTTATTGGCCTGAATTTATCCATAAATAGACTTAAAAAGAAAAAAAGTCATGGGCATTCAGAATTACCATATAGCTGAAACACCTGATGTCTTTAAAGGGTCATTTGCATATACCCCATGTTGCCTGTAATACAGAAGGTTTAAGGAATCATACAGTGGAAAGTCTAGCCTTGCTAAATATTTTTATACTGAAAAAAATGTTTCTGGATGTTGCTGTGATGAAAAGTTGCTGGACTCATTGTCTGCTGGATGGATTGTTGTTTACTAACATCATTCATTTATTCTTGCCTATCCAAGTTGCAGATGTCACTTGTCTGGTTGCTGTTGGCTTCTTCACTCACTTATTTCATCTCAGTGACTCGTTGTTTCAATTTATTTCTTGGTGACACACAAGGTATTGTTCCAGTTTTCTTTATTTAGTTCTGAAGGAGCACTTAATACATTTGATTGCCATGGGTATGCTTAAGGGTTAAATTGTTTCAAGCTTGTTCTGTTAGCATTAGAGTTGCCAGTTTGCTGTCTCCCAATATTCGAATGATTTATTATTATCACTCATTCTAACTTGAAATTATGTTTTTGACTTTTCTGGTTATCTGAATGGATTTTGGTTTGGGCTGGTTGATAGCAGAGCTTGAGGTTTGCCAAATTAACACACCATTGCTATAATGGATGTGTGTGTGTGTGTGTGTGTGTGTGTGTGTGTGTGTGTGTGTGTGTGTGTGTGTGTGTGTGTGTGTGTGTGTGTGTGTGTGACTCCATATATATTATAAAAATACAGTAATGTTAATGTTAACACATTCAATAATACATACCCTACATACACAGCAACTTAAAAAAATATAAACTATGAACTTGTATATAAAAATATAAACCATGAATGTACCCTAAATGTCGTTCTAAATAATATATCACCCTTAAAAATTATATATCTGTATCTTAGTAAATATTGCAAATATATAATAAATGCATAAAATAGTACATGAAATCTTAATTACACACTTTACTGAAGCCATATTTATATTAAATGACTTCTTTGTTTCAGTAAAGGTAAAATAGATGCACTATTATTGAGGCAGGGGAGATTAATAGCATTAAGCCTAATCTGCCAGTTGAATTCCAAAATCTCAACTCTAAGCTTGTCATCCCCTCCTCTGTCACTAGGTATAACCCTACCCAGTGCAAAAAATGTAAACTTTTTAAAGTTGGGGCATGTGGTGCTGTGCAAATAAAGAACGTTAGTTTATACTTTTATAAGTTGCTGTGTATGTAGGGTATGTATTATGGAATGTTTTAACATTAACATTACTGTATTTTTATAATATATATGTTTTAGTATATACACATATATACAGTTAAAGTTTGCATTGAACAATTAGTTTATTGATATTTTAAAATGATTGGTTTATGCATGGTGATGTCATTATATATTAAGCTGTACTTTTAAGCCTATCATTGACTCTGATGAAGCCATTGGGTAATGGTGAAAGAGCTTAGTTCATGAAGTCTGTTTTTGTGTTTGTGCATTAAAAACAGATTTACTTTTCTGCTTTTTCGGCTGACATTTGGTTACTAGTTTTTATCCTTTTGGATATTCTGTTAGTTTGTATTGATTAAGTTTTGGATTGGTATGTTAAGGGTGAACATTTTGGTCATCCAGTGTTTGTGGATTAAGGTTACAGTAAAGACTAGGGTAAACAGAACATTTTAGTTTTGTGCTTGTGTGCTGCTGTAAATGATCTTTGCCTGCATGTCTTTAGTAGTGGGAGAGATACAGAAAGAGTTTTTCCTAGGGGAACAGTTAGGATTGGGGTTAGGGGCAGGGGCAGAGTTACGGGTGACACACATTATTAAGGTAGTACAAGGAGGTCAAAGCCACTCTACCCATCATTACTGATGCATGATAACCCTACCTGGAACCTGCTCCAACTAATCTTCTTACTACTTAAAGACACCGTGGGTAACACTAAACTAAATGTCAGAGATTACAAGTACTCAGGTCAACTCTAGACCAGCCTCTCTGTCTTTGTCTCTCTATCTCTCTCTCTCTATCTCTCTCTCTCTCTCTCTCTCTCTCTCTGTCTTTTACAACCAACATTGACAACCTTACTAATAAAGTTCTGTCTCAGCTGAAGCTATGTTACAAAATTTCTGCAGCCAGGACAACAGTAGCTAAGAAGGTTGTCCATCTTAAACATCTGTCAAAGTTCAGCATATGCAAATAATAGCCTGCACTTTGACCACCTTGTGTCCACAGTGGTGAGGAAGTCTTTCTATGTTGCACAACTTATGGATAAAGGTATGGCATCCAGATCCAAGTAAATTATATCCCCACTGTACTCAGTCCTCATTAGACTATTGACAGTACACTGCACCATTTGGCATGTACTTGACTAGGCACTTACAGCAGCTGGAGTGACCTCAGAGGTTCCTCACAAAGAAAATACAGGGTGTAAACAACCTGATCTATGTGGATAAACTAAAAGCCCTATCCATTTATTTTGTCTTCTACTGACTAGTAAGGGGTGACCTATTCCTGACCTACAAGGCACTCACAAATCCAGCCCTGATGGAACTACTGCACATCTGGAAGTCAAACAGCATGAGGGTCACCTGATCTAGGGATCTAAACTTAGTCAGAGATTAAAACAAAACATGCTGGACAGACAAATATGTGTCACAGAGATTGCCCCTCTTTGGAGCAGCCTGCCTATTCATGTTAAGTAGAGCCCTTCCTTGGCCCTTTTCAAACACAGTTTAGATCAATGGATGGGGAATCGCAATTTCACACCTGGGATAGTGCCTATGTCTCTTATGGACAGGGGCAATCAGTGAAATACTCAATGCATAGGTATGAACTCATGCCAGCTTCTTATCCCTAAAGGCTATATATTGGGTAAAATTTGGTTATTTTGAGTAAGCTTGTATGGCCTCTTAAGCTGTTAGCCTAGTAATACCCTATTAACCTATAAACTTGAATATGGTCTTGCATTACCATCTATACATTCATTTCACAATACACAAAGGACTCACAACAGAGAAAATAAAATTGTCAAAGTTGCCCTCCCAGCAGACTCACATGGCAACCTCTTTAAGCAGTTGTACTGGCTTCCTGTAACTGACAGTGCTTCTTATCTGTTCAAATGCTTTCTCTTTAAGTCACTAAACGTGAGCTACTGTCCACCTCTTATGAATAACTTGTCATTCAGGGAACAATCCTGCTCTTTAAGAAACAGACAGAATAATGATATTGCTTTGATTAAATCAACCTTCGAAAGTAAAACAAGAGAAACAGCATTTTCACCAAGTTTGACCAGCCTGTTGGAATCATTCTGAATGATTTCCTTACTGAAATCAAATAACCACCATAAAAGACCTCAACAAAAATCTGTGAAAGCATCTCATGAAAGAATCTAGTTGGCAATACTACAGGTTCAGTGGATAACTACCTATCAATATGCAATACATACTGATACCCAACTGCTTCAGTTATTATTTCTTTATATAAACTGAATGAGCTATGATTTAAATATTATGTAATACCTAAATGTAATGATTGTTTAATGCCTGTATGTCATTGTTGATAATTTTTTTATTCAACTTGCTTACTTCTTTCTGTCCTGTAGTGTTGAATTTATTTATTTATTAACAATTTGGTAACCAGGTAAGTGAACTGATAATAATACCCCTTGTACCCATGGCTCAAGCCAGAAGACAGATTGAACAAACAGTTTAAGATGAAATGCATGTAGAATTTACACATGAACACCTATTTATAAGCATATTAAAGCCAATATAATAACAATTTGAACATCACAGTCATAAAGTAAATTAATTTTTTTATGGTTGAGGTAGAAAATTAGCCATTGTCCCGAAAGCAAGACCATCTGTAGTCATTAATCATTTTTTTTTTAATTTAATTTTGAAGGATTCAAATGTGCTCTGTTGTTGCATCTCTACTGGGAGATGACTCCATATTGTTGTGCCTGTCTTAGCGAAAGCTCTTTCACCCGTAGATGTTTTGAAGAAGGGTCTAACTAGCAATAGGCTGTTTTCCTAGCTATCTCTCAATGCACAGTTCTGTTTCTTAATTTGAAGTTTTGACTTCAGAGGAGGGTTACATCCCCTGTATACCCTGTATTATCCCCATTTTATGTATGCTGTTTATTAATTCCAGTTTAATTTTTCCCTCTGTTCATTGTGAAGTTGCTTGATTTTGTGGAGCCTGAGTGTCATGGCTGAAAATGGTCGATAGACCAGCCCACTGACTCAGTCAACAAATAATAAGTAAGTAAATATATATATATATATATATATATATATATATATATATATATATATATATATACAGATAGATATGTGCAGGCATTTATTGGCAAGCTTTGCCAGTTAGAGTAAAACAAACAAATTATGTAGTCTAGTGAAATATTTTTGTGATTCATGTGCATATACATTCCCTTCTTTAAGAAAATGCGTCTATAGTACAGACATTAAAGTTATGTAGAAATTCATCATGACACTGTGCACTTAATAAAGTGTATATCACCATTTTATAAAGCATGGTAATTAGATCTGCACAAAGCTCACGGCACTTGGCGTCTTGGTTTGATTACCATTCAGACTTCATCCTCGCTGTTTGCAGTGACTTGATTGCTCACGCTGTAATGAACTTGCACACTCTAGTTCTTGTATTACTGATGATTAAAATGCACAGACTGCAACTCACTACCTGTGATTTGTTGCTGACCTCTGAAGTGAAATACCACAATGCAGGAGTACCTTTTATCCCATGTGTCTTTTCTCTGAAATGTATAAGTAATTAAAAGGCATTCTGAAACATCATAGTTCAGACATTACAGGCGGATACTTACAAATAACTACATCTAGGGACAGACACAGAGACACACCTGTTTCTTTTCAGCATATTGTCATACTCTCAGTTATTGCAAAACATTGTAACCTCCTCAAAGGCCACACCTGTGCTGCCTAGGCCTTACATTTTATTTTATTTCTTCTTCTTTTGAAGGCATTTATTTAAATGTAAAATTTATTAAAATATGAGACTGCAATAGTCAGTATTCACTTATACTTTTATGAAGTCATATAGATATTTTTAATTATTTCTTATTAGGTAATGTTTGGACAGTAATTTAACTTTAGGTACAACATATACTGCATTTACACTAAATACGTAAATGGCAAAGACTGTAATGTTAGTAATACTCCTCTTCAGCTTTTCCCTGCTGTTAATACCTCATTCACAGGTTATTTGAGGTCATTGCATGCTTTCGTACCATTGTCATCAGTTCTTATTCACTCAGATGTTATTTAACGTTGAGTTAAACATACCTTGTCAACACATCATTCTGGAAACTCACCTTTTAAGTTTGCAGTTAACGCAATAATCAGGGTTTGTCATTACGTTTATTTTAAACAAATCGGAAAATATAAAATCATTTCAAATATAAATCATTTTCTTTTGTTTATGTTCACTGGTATTTGTTGTTTCATACCTACCATGACAATGTTTATTGATAAACAGAGTTTGTAGCTTAGGAAGAGGTACACCACCCTTGTGCTAACAGCTGAGTTAGAAATACAAGTCTGACAGCAGGCTTCATGCGATATCCAATTAGCCATATTTTTTTTTGGGGGGGGGGGGGTTGTTTACTGCTTGGCTGATGACATGCATCCTTTGGACCTCCAGTACTTATCAAAGCATACATGTGGGACATTGGTTTGTAATCAGGTTTCTCGTGTCTCCCTGCCTGCAACTATTATTGACACAGGTAGCTGTGTTCAGAGGTCTGCACCAGCATGTCCAGGGGTGGATCTACAGTCTGGTCCATGGAACAAGAGCCATGCCTTGGAATCACCTTCTAATGACTTGTAGCTAGTTGTTAGATTTGGGTTTGGTCCCTTTTCACTTGTGGCTAGCTAAAGTGTGCTTTTGCAGTAAGAAGGCTGTGACTGCAGTTTTAGTGGGAAAGGACTGGCAGCCCGGTCTGTCCAGGCACACAGGGAGGCTTAGGTATTTTTTTTACCCCAGGTAGACTCCAGAGAATTTTTCTCAGTTAGACAGCAAATGTTGGCAGCGTGATTATTTATTTATTTATTATATTTTACATTTGTCAACCAGGAAAGTCTGACTGGGTATATGCCCATTTTCAGCGGAGGCCGAGGGAGAAAAGCTCCATATATACAGACATATGAGATTTACATAATATAAGAGTACAATCTAGCATATCAGATGAAAAAAGAAGCAGTATAATTATAGTAAAGAGACAGTTCAACAGGAGAAATGACCTATATGTCAGAGTATAATATCACAAGGAAGGCTCCATATATTCGGACAAGCAAAATTTCACATAGTATATGAGAAAGAAAGAGGTAATTGGGAACATATTTTCTGGGAGTGTAATGAGTTAGCAGACTTTAAAGATTCCCTGCAGACTACTCTATCAGAGATGCTGGGTGAGCAAATTAGTGTAACTAAGGAAATTATTTTTTTGAGCTATGGTACAGAGTCGGAACTGTCTAGACATAGTAAGGCCTTGCTGAATGTAATTCTGGTGGCTGCCAAAAAAGCAATTACTAGAAAATGGAAATCAAAGTCTAAACCAACTTTACTAGAACTCGTGAATATAGTAACAGAGATAAAATGGCTGGAAGTGGTATCTTTAGAAAAGGGTAGGAGCAACATTGCATAGAAAAAAATGGCAATTGTGGGAACAATACATACAGGGGAGGAATGTGATTTAAAAGAAGGCAGGACTTGAATGAGCTATGTAGTCTTTGACTGACAATGACTGGGTATATTATAAGCGATGTATAATGTTTGCAGCTAAAATTATTTCAGTATCATTTGTGACGTATAATGCTTGCAACTCAAATTATGTCAGTATGGTTTGTTTTCATTTATATAAATGTATGATTGCCTATGTCATAAGTGATAATTTAATAAAGATGTTTCTTGACTTAAAAAAAGTAAGATTTAGTTGCTGTAGCTAGTTATTTCATTTTTTCTGATACCTTTTCATTTTGGCTAACTAAAGTATATTTTTACATTAAGATCACCAAGCCTTCAATTCTAGTGGCAGTACAAATATAGCCTGGTATGTCTGGGTTGGGGAAAATGCAAAGGGGCTTAAAGTGATCATTGTAGCTAGTTGGTACCTTTTCACTTTTGGCCAACCAAAGTGTGCTTTTACATTAAGAAGCCTGGTCAGTCCAAGTTGGGGAAACACACAGGGATGCTTAAAGCCAGAGACATTTTAGGGACTTAGTTGTTTCGTGTTAATCTTCACTTGAAAGCTAGTTTTGCTGTGGTTTTACATTAAGAAGTAGTGGGATCATCCGTCCATCTTGTAGAAGAAGGTGATTAGGTGATTACCTGATCTCTCTGAGTTGGAAAGAACTTCAGGGAGCTCAAAGTGCAGTTGCTTATTTGCTAGAGGTCATAAAAGTTAGTTTTCAGCTTTTTTCTGCATGCTGTAAATTAGGCACATTTGTGTGGAGCTGTTCACAGCACAGTGGCGGTTAGCAGTACTCTGTATAGTAGCAAACCTATAAAGCTAGTACTTAGAACTTTAACCTGTAACACAGAAAGGGTGTGCAAGGAGCTAAGCTTAGGGCAGCCAGTTAGTGCATTAAACAGTATTAATATCAGATCATAGCACTGTCTAAAATCTAGCCTTAACCCTGGACACCACTCAGGTAACTGTTGTAAAATTAAGTCCCTAAACCATAATAGCCTAACCTTAACACAAGTCCTGACGACATGGATTTACAATTTCCTAATTTCTTTGTGGCCAGCTTGATAGATATGTGAATACTAAGATAATGTAGCAACCTTTTAATCCATAAAGAAACTAAGTACTGGGGAGAGTTACATACATAAATTTTTGGAGGCAAAATTCTCACTTACAAGCAAGGTTGTCAGGAACACACACACTGCACATCCTTCACACATACCACTTACCGCATGCATACACCTTCTTATAATGAGGCACTTAAAAGAAACCTTTATAAACCGTCTCCTAAGCCATCAAACAGCAACACCCATCCTCAGCAGTCACTACAGCACACACCAAAAGCAATACTTAACACCATCCATAAGCCTATACCTAATTATCCCCCAAGAACAAAGTACATAAGGCAAGCTAACACTTTACCTAGTACTCTTGTCATAGGGAATTCTAGTGTATTACACACAGATGCACCTCTCACCAGACTAGATAAGGACAGGACTAGCAGTTAGTTACCTATCTTGAGCCAGAATCTGTAATATCACACATGCACTCAAGTCACTGCACCACAGGTACCAATATGATTCTGTCATAGTCTCTATGGGTGTAAATGGCCTGAGGTATGCCTCACTGGACTGTATGAAAAGAGACATTATGGATCTGTATGAATACATGTCATAGACAGGTATGTGTGTTACATCAAGCAGCATTTACCTTCAACAAGGATGATGCCACAGTATGAACAGAAAATGATTGATTTTAATAATTGGCTTAGTTTCGGATGTCATTCTAGGGGAATCTAATATCTTGCAGCATGTGAGGACATGGTTAACAGACTACATTGCTTTGCCAAGGATAGTCTGCGCGTGTCCTTCCTGGACTTTCAGATATTGTCTAAAACTGTATCCACCCCCTTAGAACCCTTTTTTAAGCAATGTCAAAATGACAACGCTACTGACATAGCAAAAACAAAATCCCAAAGCAACCTTATGGTGTTACTCTTCAATGCTAGGAGCCTAAGCAAGGAACTCCACAACCTTCAAACTCTCCTCGTTCTGGATAATGTCGACATCTGTGCTGTTACCGAGACTTTGTTTAAAGCTGCGGGAAGTACTCCGGCAGTGCAAGTCAACAGTGTCTTCCACATATTTAAACCAATGTCAGCACAGACAGGGGATAAAGGTGGAGATGTCTGAGTCTACATTAGCAACAAATACAACTCCAGCTTGGTTAAACAGGATGATGGCCTGCAGTTCATCCACATCTAAGCCTCCATAATAAAGTTCCTTACCATGTCCTGGTCAGTTACAGATCACCTTCAATGACCCACAAAGCTCACAGCTTTTACTTAGACCTACTAGAGGCACTCACTATACAACCAAATACTGTATTCATGGGAGAATTTAACTAACTCTCCATAGATTAGGAAATGTACACTACCCCTAACTCACAGGCACATTTCCTAGACTTTATCAACACAAAAACCCTGGCTGTTTCAACCAGAAAACATATTCAACCTAGTATTCGCCAACATGGGAGAGCATTCCACACCACACTACCCCCCACCCAATGTCATGTCTACATTGGTGAGGTTAGACCATAAAACTGTGCCCCCTGAAATAAAAATCAAACCAGAAAACCCAAGTAAACCCGTAAAAGTTAGGATCTATTATAAAGCAAACTCCATCGTATTAAGCAACAGTTTGTGAAATTTCATGGCTCCCCTAAACCCCAAGAGCATAGTTCCCTATCCAGAATTATTTACAGCAGCCCTATACACACATGTAAATGGCTGCACTGAGACTGCTCCACCTTCCTGAAGCAAGTCCAAATGTAATGTCAAAAATAAATCCCACTGGTAGAATCCTTACCTTAAGAGGATATATAACACAAAAAAACAGTCATGACCAAAATCAGAAAGAACAGCTGTTATAGAGATAAGAACTACTTGATTCAACTAAACAAGAAGTTAAGAGGGCTAATAAAGTCAAACAAGGCCACCTATGAGGTCAGGATAAACTCTCAGGCTGAGGACAATCACAAGGCCTTCTTCAGCTATGTCAGGAACCTTAAAGTTAACACTCAGCTGTATGCAGAACTGGTGGTAAATGCCACAACTTTCTCTGACCAGGATGACATAGCAAATCTACTGACTGATAAATGTAGCCTTAACTTCACCCTCTCTCTTCCATCTGTGAAACACCATTTAGCATATCCCCCAACTATCAACTAGGAACAGGTCTTGGTGGTGCTCGCTAATGTCAAAAACACTGCTTCAGTGGGCCCTGATAATGTCTTTGGTTGCCTCCTAAATAGCCTAAACCATAATTTAGTAAGACCACTAGAGACAGTCTTCAAATATAGCCTCAAAACATGCCAGATGAATGGAGAGCTAAAACAGTCATCCCTCCTCATAAGGGTGGACTATCAACTAACCCCAGGAACTGTAGATCCATCAGTCTAACAAGTATAATATTAAAAACCATGAAATTAATTATCATTTAAATGATCAACAAATTCAAGGGCATAAAAAACAAACAAGTCCCAACAGCTATGGAGTCCACACACTTGATTTAATCAAAAACTTTTGAAGCGCTTTTCGTCTGCCAGGAAGCAAACTTCTTCAGAAATAATCACTCTGCAATCAGAAAACAATTATATAGTCTCTTAAGCCAAAAAACGCTGGACAGTTTACTAATTAATTATTTAAAATAACATCAACAAAAGACTAAATGAATGAGCAATACATGTAAAAAAATAAAAATAAATTTTAAATATAAATATAAAACATACAAGCAAACTTATATGCTACAAGTCATATGCACGAAATGCAAAAACAGTATGTGTACAGCCTTTATAACAAAGCCCTCATCTGCTTGTTACCTCTGTAAGCTCTTGAGTTTTAACATGCTGCTTATGGAATATGACTCATTAAGGCCAAGAGCATTGCATGCATCCAGTCTTATTTCCCATTTTAATTCTAACTCATCAAGTTTGAAAGTAACAGGGCCACCGCTGATGTCATGATTAACACTATCTATAACTAAAAATTTAAAATTGTGATTCATATTTGAATGAATATGTTTCGCTAGTGCATTGTCAAGCATGCTGCACCTTATAGCATAAAGGTGCTCATACATTCTGTCTCGGAGTCTACGCTCTGTTTTCCCTACATAGAATGCAGGACAATGCATGCACCTAGCCAAATAAACAATAATGCTCGAATCACAATTATATCTTGCTTGCAATCTGTTTCACAGCATCTGAGACTTTGGGGGAGTGGGGTCCAATAATTATAGCCCGACTGGATTCATGTCCATTTTCAGTGGAGGCCCAGGGAGAAAAGCTCCAAGGTAAGCAGATACAATAAAAACAATGAAAACTGTAAATGAATTATTTACATCAACATGTTTACAAAATTACAATTTTCGCATTTATTCATACCAACAATTCTAAGGGGTTTAAAGTACTGTTTTTCTAGCAAGTTTTTTAAGTTCTTACCACGTTTAAAGACAATATTTGGGGACTCAACAAATTTGTCAAACAATACCTGGTTACATCTAAATAGTTCCCAGTTTTTATGGGCGTCCTACACACATTGGAACCATCCCAGTTTGCCTCTGTTAAGGGAAAGCCTTGCCTCAAACTGCTGTATTGCTGACAAACTCTCAGAATTAGGTATAAATCCCTACATAATTCACTGGATTGCTGACTGGCTGGTTCAGAAATAGGAGCTAAGAAATCAGGAAAGGGGATATTACCTCCACCAGAAGACTAGTCATTAAAGCAATACCCCAAGGCTTGGTGTTGGACCTGCTCCTGTTTGAAATCTACTTCTCAGAAGTCAAGGGTAATGTCAAAGGCCTCTGTCTCACCAAGTACACAGATGATTGCAAATTGGGAGCTATCATAGATTCCCTCCATGACACTAACATCCTACAAGATGGTCTAACCCATATGACTGGTGCCAAAGCCACAGATTAAAACTCAATGCAGAGAAATGCATTATAGTGTCCTTTTGGAATTTATTTACTCAAGATAATTACTTCATCAATGAAACATTCCTAAGACTTGACCAGATACTTTAAAAATAAAAAAGATAAATAAAAAGAGTTGACCAAATAGTTAGGGATCTGGCAATATATCTAGACAGTAATCTGGCCATCAACAAACATATAGCCAAGATAGTAAGAAAACCATTCTTTATCGCCTACCTCATAAGCAAGGGTATTGCATCCAGGTCCAAGGAAGTTATAGTACCACTCTAGTCAGACCCTGTCAGACCCATCATTGAGTACAATGTCCTCCTTGCCATGTACCTAACCAAGAACTTGCAACAGTTGGAATGCCCTAAATGGTTCCCCACCAGATGAATCAAGAGAATTAATACTCTGTCCTACACAGCTTGCCTTAAGGCCATACCTCTGTACTCAATCTCCCATAGGTTACTGACAGGAGCTCTATGCCTGGCATATATGACATCCTCAGATCCTGATCTGATCGATCTCTTGCACAGCTGCAAAATAAATAGCACCAGAAACAATAGATCAATGACTTAAGCTTTGCCTGCAACATCAATAGAACATTTTGTAGAGACTGGCGTGTGTCTCAAAGGATTCCTGAGCTATGGATTAAGCTCCTCATCTGCATGAAGCAGAGTTCATCCCTGACCCTGTTCAAATGAAACCTTGATCACTGGATGGGAATTCACAAATTTAACCCTGGTCTGACCTCCATATCTCTGATGGACAGTGGTTGACAGTAAGTCAATTAATCGCCAACTAACATACCTCTCTCCCCATATAACCCTTAGCCACCTCCTTGCTAACAAGCCCCCAAATAGGCATCCAAGGACTTAAGCAATAAAACTAGGTTAGGTTGCATGGCTAGGCTTGTAAAAACCTTGCTGGTCCTTAGTCTGGTTTAAACCTATGAATCTATGATACTTGAGTTAGATTGGTGGAATAACTGTTGATATTGGTTCTTGATATAAAGATGTGGCTATTCTGTAGATTAAAAACATGAATATTTTCCATGAATCGTTATAATATTTTATATTAATCAGGACACTCCTCAGAATTCTAACATCAACTGTATTATAGCTGTAACAGACTGTTCTGCTTTCATGTTGAACAAGACAAAAGGATCACCCATCTCAGCTACTGGGAAGAGTATGGTAAAGTTTCTGCCCCCAACCAGTGCATCCCCACACCTTTTATGACATGGTTAATCCTTTTCAAATAGAGGCCTGTTTTCCTTTATGCACGGTTCTTTCATGTGACCCTGTGACACTCACTTCCAGTGTCTCTTGACTTGCCTTCCTCCCAATTTGTTACCCTCTTGAAGGAGATTTCACAGCATCTGAGACTTTGGGGGAGGGGGGGGGTCCAATAATTATAGCCCGACTGGATTCATGACCATTTTCAGTGGAGGCCCAGGGAGAAAAGCTCCAAGGTAAGCAGATACAATAAAAACAATGAAAACATATTACACATATGGTATAAACAAAGAATACATAAGCAAACATGAACAGACAAGTTCAACAGGTTAGAGTTACTCCCTGGCGACAGTCAGGGATAAGTTCAACAGTAATCTGATTAATAGATTTTTCACATTCATGATGAGAGTTAGCCAGGCTTGTTGCAGTGCCAAAGGCAGTTTAGTGCCAGATGTTGTTTGAGTCTAGTTTTAAATTGGCCTAGGGAGGAGAGCAAAGTAATATCAGCTGGAACTGAGCTGCAGGCTCTGCCTGCAGAGTTTGCAAAGAGGGGATCACTGGCTGCATTGTTAATTTTGATTGTCTAAATTAGTAGTCTGTTTGAAGATCGAAGCAGTCATGGATTGTTATAGGTGGTGATAAGATTTTTAAGTGCCGGAGTATTATCCGGATTATAAAGGATTTTATTAGCCATAGTCAGTAGGTTATATTGGATTAGACTGGGTAGTTCAAGCCACCCAAGCTGGGTAAGATTGATGCAGTGGTGTGTCCTAAAAGGCAGGCCAGTGGCAAGCCTGGCAATGTGATTATAACAGGTTGAGAGTTTATTAAGTACAGTCTTGTTTAGATTAGAGAGAAAGGGGGATGCATATAGAATTGTTGAAAGCAGGTGAGAGTGAGCTATGGCAATTTTGGCTGGAGGGGTGAGGAAGGCTTTTATTCTGTAAAGTGACCCTAGTTTTTTATTGATGGTTTTGATTGATTGGTTTACATGTAGGTCAAATTTTAGGTTATTATCAATAATGGCACGTAATAGTTTTGTAGAGGGGTCGGGGGAGATTATTGTGCCATCATTTGCATTTATGGTAAAAGTAAAAGCAGCATACCATACCTTTGTGTTGGTGAGAATAACAGCATTTTAATTTTTCTGGGATTTAGTATCAATCGATGTTCAGAGAGCCAGTTTTCTATAGTATTAAAGGTGGACTGGGTAGCAGACCATAAATCTGTAGGAGATGTAGCTGAGCAAATCAGGGTGGAGTCTTCAGCGTATTGGATACAGCTGACATCTGGGATGACAGTATACAAGTCGTTAATAAAGATGGAAAACAGTTGGGGCCCTAGTATGGGGCCGTGGGGTACTCCAAGTGTGTTAAGTAGTAGGTTAGAGAGCTTGTTCTGCCAAAGAACAGCCTGCTGTCTCCCATTGAGGTAGGATTTAAACCATTCAAGGGTTTTAGAATCCAGACAGAAAGTTTGCAGGGTGTGAATCAGAAGTTGGTGATCAACCATGTCAAATGCCTTGGAAAGATCCAAGAATAGGGCTGAGGATATATGATTATTGTTACGGTTATTGTTTATGGTATTGGTAAAAGCTAGTAGGGCTGAAGTAGTACTGTGGTGTGGATGGAAGCCGTGTTGGGTATCTGCCATGAGGTGATTCTGGATTAAGTGGTGCATGAGTTGTTTGTGTATACATTTTTCCATAATCTTTGCAAGTGGAGAAAGTATAGCTATTGGTCTATAACTGGAGAATTCAGTGGAGGAGCCTCCTTTATGTAGTGGGATTAGGTTGGATGTTTTCCAAATGGTGGAAATTTTAGCCTCTGCTATGATACAATTAATTACTATTGATACTGGGTATGCAGTAGCATTAGCTGATTTTTGAAGATACTCAACGTGGAGTTGATCAGCGGAGAGTGTGGTGGGTTTTAATTTTTTGATCACGCTACGGATAAGTGACATGGACACTGGTTGGAAGCTGAATGAGAGTTGGTTCACAGGGATGGTACCATCAGGGCCAGGGGAGCAAGTAGGTAATTGGTTAGCTAGGGCTTGAATTGTCTCAGTAAAGAAATGGTTAAAACTATCTGTAACACCCTTGGGGGGGGGTTTATCAATGGTAGCAGCGGGGATTGGGGTAGAAGTTTTTCCAGGATGAAGTAGATTATTCAGACCTGCCGAGAAAGTCTGAGGATTGTTCTGGTTTGCTGTTTGTAAATTACAATAGTATTGTTTTTTGTCTTGTAAAATGGATTTTTTAGTTTCATTCTTAGCTTGCCTGTATTTAACATGATCTTGGGGGTCTTTAGTAGAGCACCATAAGACCCAAAATTTGTTTCTACTGGTAATTTTTAGTCTAGACTCTTTAGAAAGCCATGGCGCAGTTTTTGCTTTTGTTCTCTCTGAACGGGCAGGTGCATGCAAATCAACGATTTCAAGAAATTTGTTGTTAAAATATGCAACTGCCTCCTCTAAGGGGAGGTGTTTTAGAATAGACCAGTTACAGGAGTTAAGTTCCTGTTGGAATTTGGCAGGGTCAAAGTCTTTTTTTGTTTCTGACTTTTCTGAGTAAGGGTTGTTGGGGATTAGTGGCTTGTTGCTTAACTATATAAGTGAGAAGGTGATCGCTTAGTTGATTGGGGGGGTAATGGCATTGTACAGTTGGGGGTTACTATTTACGAGTACCCAGTCGAGTATGCTTTCTTTTTGGTTGGACTTGCCTAGCCTGGTAGGAGTGGCTATGGTTTGTGTAAATGCATGCAGGTTAATATGGGTAGATGGGGATTCTGAGGAACAGGAATAATTAGCATGTGTTTATCATTCCTGGACTCTTCACCTTGAGCAGTATATTATTAATTTACATGTAATCAGAAAACAACTATTGTTTTTATTTGAGATGCTGATGATACTGACTTAATCATATGTGCATGGACTAACTGCATAGCATGCAATACCTCAGATGAAATATGCTGTTATAAGTCATACTAAGCTGTCTATATTTGGCTGATCTGTCGGCTTAGAGGTGGAGTTTAGCATTTAAACCCTTATTTTTCAAGCCTTTGGTAGACCCTTTACATCATTACTTTTTAGCAGCATACAGAATAGAGATCAGGTCCATTGATGGTACTAAGATGGAAGACGGAGGTGAACAGTTTAGATGCAGAAAATTACATTTGTTTCTGTCCTCATTCTTGTGGGCAGTAGTAGGGATGTCACAGGATGAGACATCTAGAAAGGGATAGAGTTTTATAAATTAGGCATGCAGGCTTCATCTGAGATTAAAGTTGATTTGCAGTCTGAGAATGCAAATCTTTTGGATTCAGGAATGATTCTTTAATGTAAGCTCACCAGTGAGAATCCAGCAACGGTATGACAGATACCTCTCTACTGTACAGATTTTCAAAGAATGTCCATATTTTTCCTTCTTATTTTTCATACATTTTTCATAAAATTATGTTTTTCTGGCAACTTAGAGGTAAATCATTAAAGACTGGAGTTAGAAAATAATGACAGACATTTGAGTTTCAGACTTCATACCCTTCAGAGAATTCATGCTAATGCAAAACCTGTTATTCTGTCAACGTTCTAAGTTTGTAAGACTAGTATTTAAAAAATGTCCCTATTTTTTTTTGGGGGGGGGTTGTCTCACAATGGCTTTGTCCAGATTTCTTGCTCTAAAAGGTTGAGAGGTATGGCATGATATGATGAAACCACCATCAGCAAAGCATCAGCTATACCTAACAAAAGCATAGCCATGTAGACAGTGAAAAAAAAAATGAAACTGTTAAAATAGTTTTTGATACATAAGGGATACCCTTTAGCAGCCCCAATTTATGATTTAAATTGCAAGTAAAGTTGAAAGATTAAGACAGTGCAATCATGTTGGATCTAGGCAAGGGGAGGGGTAAACAGTAGATTAGCTAGGCTGTAGTAGTGAGCCAGTATACTCATCTTTTGGTCTATAATACAGAAAAACAAATTTAAAGTAAATTTGTGTAAAAATCAAAGATAGCTTTTAATGAAGAGCCCTCAGGCTGTATCAGAAAGTATTTTAAAACAGTGTGATTAATATAGAAGAGAAGTCAGCTATGCCTGATCAAAACATGCATAGAGACATTAAATTCATTAACTGAGTACAGAAATACAAAAAAAAATGCATTGAAGTTGTATCGAATTTTGCTCTAATTATTAAGTAACAAAGTAGAACGCTTATTTTTGCAGGAGTCCAACTCATTCTAACACAAGTAAATTCATGCAGTAAAAAAGCACAGGGAAAAAGAAAAAAACAAGTAGCGTACAAGCTTTTGTTCTAAGTTATAATAACTAATGTTTCTAATGAGGAAAGAAGTGAACAATTAGAGATGTTATTCAAGTATGTACAATAGTATAACAAATTCAAGATTAGATGAAGGGAAGATGCTGTATAGAAAGACAACAACTGAAACTGAAAGGAAAAAATGATGGTAGGGTATTACTTCTGATATTTGATTTATGAAAAATGCAGCCCTAATATGCATCTTACAGACTGAAGTCTCACATTCTCACACTGGAGTAATATCAATGGAGAGAAAGAAGGATCACAGAAAACAAAGTGAGAGAGAGAGAGATCGGTCTTTATATGGGCTATTGTGATCTCGGAGTGCATAAAAATGCACGTTTGCAGCTCAGATACACCACTGCAATGGCAAGGGAGCAGAATATAGTAAACAAAGATAACCTTAAGTAAGCATGTTCATGAAACAGGAGCAAAATCACAGAAAAGAATTTACTTGCAGAAGAGTACTTAAAGGCACAAGGGAAAATTCTGAAATATACCACAGCAAAGATTGTTGGAAGAAACTGTGAAGGATAACTTAGAGACAGGCACAACTATCAGAACAACTGCTGTCTGGAAAGAATCTTGGGAAAATACAAACCTTCATTCCGGTTCATTAGTGGGTTATGTTGATTGTATTTCCATGTAAACTCTTTTAGTCTAAATAGTGCCCGTTTGGTTTAGAATAAGGGAAGGATTATAAATAATGATGAAACATAGCTAAGCCAGGGATCCTCTGCATTAAATCTTCCTTAAGCTATACTCTGTGAATATGCTTCTGAAGGAGTACATAAGAGTTACATAATGTATGGAGGGCAGTGATTAAATTCCAATATTCAGAAAAAGGCAAACCAGTTAAGACCCACATTGGTGAGCAATCCAACCTTAACAAATGTTAAGCACTCCCTGCTAAAGTTGTTAAGGTCTAGTGCTCAGCCATAAAATCTGCCAGTACTGCCAAGGAAATGACAGTGGCAAAAATAAAAGATTTGCTTCTGCATGCTGTATCTACAAGTAACGTGTCCCTAACCTCCTCCTAAAAACTTAAACAGTTGTGTGAATAACAAGATGTGCTCGCATTCATTTTCTGAAGGATAGGAACTCTGAAACTCAAGTGAATTTCATTATATAGAAGCTTCAGTCCTCAGTGGTTTTTCTGAAAACCACAGACTAAAAATACGAAGCAATTATCTGGACATTCTCTGAAAGCCTGGACAACTGAGAGGCATAAAAGGTTGAGCGTAAATGTAACAGACTGTATTATACTCCCTGTCTGACGGCATCCACTGAGTGTTTTACAGCTTTAAAAGATGGAAAAACACTTAGCAATTTTTATCACTGTAACTAGTAATACATGGAATAGATTAAGCTTCATACACTACAAAGAATTATGATCACATCACCAGTCATGACATATTATTATGTGTTTTCAACATGGATGCCAAGATTCACCTCTCACCTGGGTAAGTCATTCGTTGAATTGAATCTTCGCTGATGAGAACAGTGTCTGTATTAGGCTCGATGAATGAAGGTTCGTGGAAATGAACCTTCAACAAAGTGATATAGACCCGTGGTGTACAACACCCTCTAGCTCATGTGGTGTTGATTTTATGTTAAATGCATAGTGAAACTTGACAATGTGTTAACCAGAAAAGCCTGATGAAAATGCTGCCTGCATTATGTTTATTCTTTTGCTCCACACACATTATGGCCCAAAGTTGTTAATCAGATGATGCAATTTTGTCAGCATTGCTACATATTGCAACTATCGCTCCCATGGATTTTTGCTGAACGTGCCCCATCCTGCTGCTGATAACTGTCTACACCTTTAGCTGCTTTTGGTACTGCTGGGTTGTATAACACAACCACAAAAGTTTAGTTATTGATCATGACTCTTGTAATTGTGCTGCTGAGTGGAGACCGCAGACATCTTTGTGACTGTATTGAGCAAATACTGCAGCAAACCCTGGATGTATGCAGGCATCAACCCATGCCATCAATAGCCCAAACATATGAGCTGTGATTTTCTTTGCCTGGACATGAGCAGTGCTGTATTTCATCTCTCAAAAGTTTTAGGATTGTGCACATGGGTCATGAGCCAAGGTTCAAGGGGTAGCCAGCATCATTTACAACACACAACATAACAAAATAAATAGCCGATCCTTTTTTAATTTAGTATGTAGTTAAGGGGCTGTGTTAAGGCACTCCAGTTACTTTACTTTACACAGGTGTTATTAATAGAGCTGCATAGGGAATTCCCTTTAGTTTGCATTGCTTTAGAGATCCATCTGGGAACCAAATTGTCCATCAACTTCAAATGCATTGTGAAACATCTTTTGAATTGTTTTAGACTGGTAGCAAAAAGTTGAATGATTGTTGTTTTAAGTATAGGCTAGGTGTGGTAAAAAATGACCTGTCTTTTTGTTCTAAATATTCAATTACCGTATTAAATTATATATGGTTAATCCCTTACAAATTGTATAATTAACAGGGTGTACTTTAAGTAACTGTTTTATTTTGTAGTACATGATTATATTAGCTGTACTTGAAACGGTTCTGTGGCTTTATTTCTCTGTGTATTACACAACATTATTTGCATTAGAACAGCCTGTTCCCTACACTTACATGTAGTTTCTAATGCAAATAATATTGTTTTCCATAATCTTTGCTGGTACAGAAGCTGGAAAGAAAATAGATAACTTGCTATCTGGATGGTGCAGCATGAAACAACTACACTGACTGGCTTGCACACTGTATTTTGACATGTTTTTATAAAAACAGGGCTGACATCGAAAACAGCATTAAACTTTGGGGTTTCTGCTACGTTACCTTTAAACAGTTACATATTTTTAAAGTTTTTGACTCCTTTGTGAAATAAATGATACCCTTTATCTCACCAGTACTGGATATAAGGATGACCAGAGGCCAGCCGTTACTGCTCTGTTTAATACTGATGTCTGTATCTTCGGCTTGTGAAACATTCCCTGTTGAGCTCTGCATTTTGTGCATTCATTCCCTCAGGTCATTGGCATTTAGGTACTTTTCATCCCACTCTTCCACCGTGAAGCATTGTGAGCATTTTTAAGCCCTGCTGCCACTGTTACTGCCCACTGCTTGGGAGTTGTTTTACACAGCTAGTCTAGACATTTAGTCACAAGGCAGAAGGTAAAAAGCCCTTTTTATTCATCCTGGCCATTCTACAGTTTCATATTTTAATACTAAATAATACCTGGGTTAGCAGCAAAAAAACGGATGTTGGCAGAAGGTAGCACTCAAGAGCACACAACAGCCTTCAGTAATGAAGCACACTAGTTTGTTAAAAAGTAAATGCTTTTGCAGTGATCCACACTGCTTCATCAGACAAAAAGTTATGGCAACAGTCACTATTTAAATAGCAAAACATAGCTATTTATCCAATCAGGTTAGAAACATTCAAGGGAAGGCTTGCATAAACTGAGGGAAGAGTTCACCAACAGAGGCTATGGTCAAGCAGAGATCGACCAGACCTATCAAATAGTGACTCAGGAGAGGAAGGAAGGGCTAGACCCTACTTCTCAAATCATCATAGGGAGAGAACAGAGAGAACAGAGAATTCAGGGACCTCCAAGAAAATACTTATTTATTATAAAATATTTTGTCATATACCTAAGATGTAGACAAGGTGAGGGATGTGATTTGGAGAAACTGGTATAATCTCCATACAGACCATAGGTTGAATGGGATCGTGGGTGAAAAAACCTCCTTCAATGTCTTTTTATTTTTGTAGATAAAATAACAGTTATGTTATCCCAGAATTTATGATGCTCCAAATGTGTTGATTGTAGGCACTCATAGAAGTAAGGAGCGTGCATTTTGTGTTTTTATTGATGAATCTAGATATTTTAAACATCCTGAATCAGGCCACCTATGGCAACTCAAGATGGCAGAAGAATGTAATACTAAAAATGTTGTGTATGTAGCCCACTGGCAGCTCTGTTTTAAATTTTATGTGGGGAAAACCAATCAACATCTCAGAGAGAGGGTTAGGGACCATTTATATTACACAAGGAAGGGTCATGACTGTAGTGCTTTAGCTAAGCATACTTTGCAAGCTGGTGTAGATCATACATTCTTGTTTCAAGTTTTACATGTGGTTCGTGAGCATCCCAGGAAGGTGACCTTATTAATAAAACTGAAAATGTAGACCTACAGTGGATATTGAGACTTGGGGCTCACAGGGGTCTTAGGTTAAACAATCATGTCCCATTAAAACCTGTTTTGAAATCAAGAAGCTTGAACTGAAATAGGTGTACTATGTGTATGTGACGCTATGCCTTTAAGTAAATGAAGTGATATACCTTCCCTTGAATGTTTCTAACCTGATTGAATAATTAGTTTTGTTTTGCTATTTAAATAGTGAGTGTTGTTTTAACTTTTTGTCTGATGAAGCAGTGTGGATCATTGTGAATGTGCTTACTTTTTATTAAACTAGTGTTGTGTTTCATTACTGAAAGCTGTTGAGTGCTCTTGAGTGTTACCTTCTGCCAACATCCATCTGTTTTTTTTTTTTGTTGCTGTTCTTTGGGGTTTTGGTGGAATACTGGGGTTGATTTCAGTTTACTAGAAACTAAGAGATGACATTCATTTTTTTTATTTATTCTGAGAACACATTGGTCTAATGCATTATTTCAAATGACTGTTTTATTCAACAGCATATTCTTTTATTAGCTGTAAGTAAAACTGTTAAAAATCTTTTTTTTTTGGGGGTATTCATAGAAAATTAACAAAGTTTGCAAAGTGTTATTGCCCAAAAAAAAACAAAGTGTGCAACCATCTAGTAATTAATAGAATCATGTAGTTGTTTTTATTGAACAAAGATCAAAAGGTGCAAAAAGCGGTAAGAAATGACCACGTAATGCATTCACAATGAAGAAAAAAGGCATGTTGAATACAGAAGGTATAAAAAATGAAGATGGGAAAAGGAGATCATGATCGCTAGTCATCGGGCATGAAATGATACAGCAGGTTACATATAATTGCAAAGGCAAACAACATGCCAAAATTTGTGTTATTGCAAGCAGACATTACCAGCAGCAGGAGCAGTGGCAACAGCAATTCATAACCTCAACCAAGAGTCTGTCAGGTGCACGACATGGCCCGATATGTAACAGAAAGCAGAAGCAGCCAAAGGTCATTTCCCACCATCTCACAGAATGCTAGCCATGGGACTGGCTGCATTTGGATAGAACCATCACACTGGAATTATTTAAGATGTATGGCCCTCAAACTGGAAATGGAAGAATCATGGACTTCCTATACCTGTGGATGCCAAGGTACATGTAGCTATTATCATACTAGCTACAGAGATCTTCCAGAGATGTAGTAGGGACACATTCAGTATATTGTGGGCATTAACTTGTCGAAAATTCAAGGTGTTCCTTGACACATTGCTGTCATATGTAGACAAGCCCATCTGTTTTTTTCAAATGTCGAAAGGAGAGAGACAACACTGTGTGTAACTTCAATGATTTTGTTCACCTCTCTGAAGTACTGTTAGCCACAAATTGTATCCATGTGCCAATAAAGGCCCTATCTGGTGTGCATGGATAGAGTTAAAACAAAAGAAGTATATTCCATTCTGTGAACTGCCAAATAGTGTGCAATGATCAGGGGCTAATAACCCGTGTGTATATACAACACATATAGTACGCAAGTATCACCAATTCCTGCATGGAGACATCCCTCATGGTTAGGTGTAGGTGCAGTGCTATACCTACATGCCAGCCTTGTGGCATAGAGTGGTAAGACTTGACTATTACCAAGGTGGCCCCAGTTTGATTAGAGGTTTGAGCTATTGAGCATGCTGGCAGGTAAGGATGGGCAGGCCCATCTTGGGCAGCATGGTGGTGCAGTATGTTATAGCCATTCTTCCTTGGAGAAAGGGTGGCATTGAGTAAGCTCCCAGTGGTAGCCATGGCCTAGTGGTAACCATCATTACTAAATGTGCAGGAATGTCAACAAGCAGATGAGGGGCATTGAAAGTCCCGTTGTGATGCAGAGAGACCCCCCGCCCTCCATGGGGGAGTGTTTAATGACTTCCAGAATTGCCATGATTGCTGGGATGCAAGCTGGAGCACAGACTTCACAAAGTCTATCTGAATGCCAGACCCTGTAGACTGCTCTTCTCTTATGGGTCAAGGTACTCCCAACCACTAGAGAAAGAATAGTCTTGAATCCAATATGGGGAAAATTGGCGACCAGCAGGAAGAGGGGGAAAGCACATAGTAGAAGAAAAAAAGGTAGAACACCTACACATCCACAGCCATTTACAAAACAAGCAGAACAAGGACAAAAGACTGTCCACCTCAGTCTCTTACTCCCCTCATCTTTAATGTGTTATAGGTGACACAGGATACTCCTCTGGGTTCTTCACTGTTATCTGTATAGAACCAACAAAGCATGACTGAACAGCAATACAGCATCTCAAACCAGAAATGCTGAAAACTGTGTGTTTATTTATTTATTTTTATTTATTTATTTATATTTGTTGACCAGGAGTGTGTTTAGCCTGCTGATGTGGAGATTCTGCTGCCTAGACATGTCTGGGGGCTACAGCTTTATGCCCATGCTACAGCCTGCTAGTCATTTGTAGCATGCTGCATAATCTGGTCTGCTGACATCTGGCAGGCATGTCTGCCTCCCTGTGAACCTTGGCAGTTACAGCAGCTATATATAATAAAACCACAACCACAGCAATGAATCATACAGCAGCAGACAACCAACAATAGCCACAAAGAACCTTCCAGATGACATTGTGCACAGTATACAGCAGTGCAAGCAAAGCAACATTTACTTCACCTCTGTAAGCCTTGCCATGTATACAGTGGTTGTGTGATGTAATGCAGAACAGAATAGTGCATGCAGAATAGTGCATGCAGTGTTACATAAAGGCAATGCTCAGCACTACATGACTGAGTCACATTGCATATCAAATGTCTTTAAATACATGGTAAAGAAAGGGGGACTGGTGACAATCACAGCTATCATTTGCATACGTGCCTAAGAACACATGGACACATGGCAAGGTCTTCACGTCAAGGAATATAGGATAACTGATCAATTGAAGCAGAGAGGGAGGGGGTCATGGTGAAGGGTACTACATGTGTCAAATATGATTTCCTCTGTTGTTTGAGTGGGAATGCCACTAAGTGACACTGGGTTGGGGCAAATGTTGTGAGGAAATGGGAGAGCATGCAGCCAGGTCCTACTGCTGTGATGACAATGCAGGCCAAGATGCCCCCAAGACACAGGTGTGACAGAATCAGTAGAATAGGATATGAATGGACATTTCATATGAATTGATCCTTCCCTAGCAGACTTGGGGCATGGCCAGTCCTGGTGTTAGTGTACATATATTGAAACCAGTACTGAGGTCACTGCAGATTGTTTACCTTGTGATGGTCCGAGGTGCCCAGAATGGATACATACAAACCATTTATCGCAAGCATCACTGGGGTGCAGGACATTGATGGTGTCACTGGCTAACATCTAGATGGAAGTAATCATGGAAGTGGTGTTTCAGTATGAATCTCACAAGGCTGATCACAGCATCATCCTATTCCATTGTCAAGCAAATGCCAAGCACAATGACAACCATTTCCACATGGGCCGCTGCAGACTATCCCTTGTATCACAGCCATGTACAGCTGGTAGTTGAGGCAGACAGTCTTCCATATGTCAGATGCTGGTTGTGCCAGTGAACAGTGTTATAATGCACTCCTGGCTAGCTGTACTTGGGTATCTTTTTGTCAAATGCAAGTGCATCTGTCCATCCCTGCTGGCCCACTACTGGCAGTGCCCACCAAATCAGTCAAAGTGGAGACTCCTCCAGACTGAACAGACAATATCGCCCACTATATAGTTCATATGGATGGTGTGGGGGAGGCTACAGTCTCATAGTATCATAGGTTACTAGACTAAGAGCCCCAGAGCCTAGCCATTGATTATGGACAGGGGGTGTAGGCCTCCCTTGAAGTGAGACAGATGGAGTCAGAATATCCGGAGAATGTATCTTTATTTGCACTTTGGCTTTACAGACAAATTCTAGCAGGGGCATGGCTTCTGCCTGTTGTTTGGGCGGAGTCTCTACAAGTGTCACCATGACATTGTTGTGCCCTGTGAATATAAATACTTATCAGAATTGTGTGACACTGTTCATGTCATAATCCCTCATGTCCCTTAGTGTACATGCTGTAGCTGCATATCAGTGGAACTACCCCATAGACAGTTATTTTTTTAAATATAGGTGTCATAATATTGTAAATAGTGGCACAAAACTCTGGCTGTGAGTATGGGCATACTGTACAGACTGTATAAATAAAAATCGAAATAACAATCTCCTATCCTCTGCCATGTTTATTGACCTCTCCAAAGCATTTGACATGGTGAATCACAAACTATTGATAGATACACTTAAATCTCTCTCATTAGATACACTAACAGTCAAATGGTTTCAGTCTTACTTAGAAAACAGACAGCAAGCAGTTCTCTGGGACAATGAACTGTCCTCTCTGCTCCCTATTACTCTCAGAATCCCACAAGGATCAATTTTGGGACCGCTCCTCTTTACTATATTCATTAGCAATCTGTCAGCATCCCTTCCTCAAACCACCTACATACAATATGCTGATGACTCAGCCTTAATCTGTGCCACCTCCTCGCCTTCCCAACTTCAAGCCATAACCCAAAAAATATTTACTTTAGTAGAAAACTGGTTCCATCAACGCTGTCTCCTCCTCTAACCCTAAAAAAACTAAATTACTGTTGTTCACTCCCAGTCAGAAATCCCCCACCATAAACTTCACAGTCATCTCTAAAAATGGTACATTAATAGTTCCTGACACAACCACCAAACTTTTAGGGGTAACAATTGATCACAATCTTAATTTTGACACTCATATCAATCTAACTATCAAATCGGTTAATAGAAAACTGGGCTCCCTGTAGAAAATTACATCCTTTCTTACTCCTTCAGCCAGGACTACTATTGCCCAAACTCACCTAATCTCTACCCTCCTCTATGCCTCACCAGTCTATACAAACCTCTCCAAAAGCAATATAAATAAGTTGGCAACATCTTATAACAACATAGCCAGATTTGCCACTGATGCCCCATTTCGTACCCACCACTGCAAAAATCTCAAACTTCTCGGATGGTTAGAACTGCATAGTCAGTTTCTTTTTCAGCAACTCATAATCATTCACAAGATCCTGCATCATCCCTCAAATACTCCCATACTCAGAAACCTTATTAGCCCCTATCAAAATCTTTTAACTTTATGACCTGTTAACAGAGTACTTGTCTCTACCCTAAAATCCAGTAACAAATCTGGGGACTGATTATTTACTAACTCAATTGGTATCCCATGGAACAAACTTCCAAGAGAACTAACATCCCTGACATCCACTCCTCTTTTCAAACAACAACCTAAAACCTTCCTAAAATCACAATGGCTATGTCCATGCTCAAATCTTGACAGACACTGTCTCCCTTTTGCTTCTCATTTTTAAGTCTGTTGGTACTGGATTCCTCTTGCTTTGATTTCCCTTTTATAACTATTCCAAAAGAATTTTTGTTTAGCTATGTAATAACTCTCCGTGTTATGTTATTCTCTATGACTGTACTTGTAAAAAATATGTATATTAATTATGTTTAAAGTTTAAGTTGAGTCTTAATAGTCAAAAATCGTTTTTAACTATGTTTTCAAAATTTCATTACTGTATTTGGAGCTTTTCTCCCCGGGCCTCCGCTGAAAATGGACATATATCCAGTTGGACTTTCCCGGTCAACAAATGTAAAATGAAATAAAATAAATAAATAGACATAATACAGTAAGGCAACAAACCAGCTCACCATGAGCTGACCACTTTATAAAATTATAAAATCATTTTCTTTTACTGGTAAAGTGCATACTGATTTTTTGATGTACATCAGTAGTTTGAACAGATCAGAAATATTTTAGCACATGTAATTAACAAACTCATGCAGTAGCTTGCAATATTCACTGAGTTGTTACTGAAGCATTGTTAAACAAATGTCATGGTATGAAAAAAACAGAAGCAGGTAAAAAACTGCTTATTCAAAAATATATAACATGGCTGCATATATTTTCACTCAAAAAAATTAAGAATAATGAAATTCTGGCTATCCCAAAAGGTCAGACTGAAGCCATAGAAATGGTCTCAGTCTAGAAGTATATTGGAGTGGTGATAGAAAGTAACCTAATATTTGAAGAAGACATAAATAGCTCTATAAACGCTATCAATGAAAAGTAGAAATTATTCTACAAAATCAACATCAAAGCTGACACTAGCAAACTTGTTTCCTTTCACTAAACCATTATATGGTATGATAACCATCAGAAGCCAAAAATATCTGTTCTTTCAAAGACATGTCATCAACATACTGCAAAAATAGAAATATGTTTAGCATCAACCATCCAGTACCCTGGATATATTCAACATATTAAACTACAAGATCCTAGAAAATAAAATTACTCTCAACCTCACATTGACTCATAAATTACTTTATAAGGGCCCATTTCCTACACTCATCTCCATGCCGTCTGGTATACAGCATGAAAAGAACTTTGATCAACAAATAAATACTAACTCCAAAAGACAGAATATACAACATGATAAGTGTTAAGTCTCCCAGTAGCTATGCTAGAGAGAACAGAATGCATTACATTAGACTAACTATAACATGAACCTTATACAAAATCCAAATCATTTCACCAGTACACTGCAACTCCTGTGATGTCACCTAAATTTATTACATTAATAATGCTTGCAGTGTTTATGGAATTATGCTTTCACTTGGCTGATCCACATACTTATCGAAAATTTAGATTCAAATGTTGTAAACATTCTGTTTTAGTTGAGGCAGATAAACATACAAGGCATTCTAATATTGTCAGATAAGATTTATACAAGCAGGGGTCCCTCAGGGAAGGAAGGAAGGAAGGATGCACATAATATGTGATTTGATATTTATCAATAGTAACATGATTAGTTTGATGCAAAGGAAACGGTAAGTATTACAATACGAAAAGCGTTTAAAATATCAAGTATAGAGATGAAGGGCATTGCAATGCTAAGTCAGGTAAAATGAATGAATGAGAATTATGTACAATGTCTCATCTGTATCTCTGTGTGTATACAACATGTTAATTATTTTTATTTTAAACGCAAAATTTCAGGGGGTTCCTCAAGTCCACTCAGAAAATGGGCCTAGACCAGTATGGTTACTGCAACCAATAACACATCCCTAAGTAAATAAGTAATTAACTAATTTAAAAAAAAAAGGTAGAAGTATTCAATCAACCTAGAAAAATAGGTCATGTATTAATTATTCACATTAATTATTTTTTTTTCTTTCTTTCTTTTTTGCTAATTGCACAACTTTATATTTACATACAGCAATATTTTATTTGGTTATTCTATCACTATGTTCCATAGCCTCTATCAATATAAATATTATACCAGCATATTAAAGCCTATCCTAGCATTAGTCAATGTAGTCTTTTTGTTTTGGTCCTTATCAGCTATCCAGAAAAATTCAAAACCCCCCAAACCTTAGAAACCTAGATGACACTTTAAGTTTTTAGTGTCTTTTGTACCACAACTTCTCATTTATATAAATACTGAACGTGGAATAAACCACAGTTTTTTTTGTCATTTTTCAACTATGGCCATCCTTTGACTTTGATAAACAAAGCATCCTCTACTGAATGTTCTCTAGTTATATTTCAGATTGTGATATGACACAGCCCTAGAGGACATGCTTAGCATACATCTACTGGTATAGGGCATTTTTATTTATACTAGCGCTACCAAAGATGTACGCCTGTAGTCATCACCCTGGGTAACAAATGATCCTGGAAAGGCTGATGTGTCCATAAATGAATTTTAGACAATGTACACAGGTTTAAAAACATCAGTATAGGTTCATAGATAGATTAGGTTCATAGATTAATACTAGGCTAACTTTCCTTATGGGCCATTTCACACCTAGCCAATTACCCCATGTGAGAATCAAACCTTGCACCTTGTATTTGTTAGGTAAACACCTTAACCATTATGCCATCTTCCCACCTAAATACCCACAACATTAGACACAATACAAGAAATGAGTGCAGAAAGCATGCAAATCAAGTAAAAGCAGCATTACTTAGGCAAGGCATACCCTACTTATGAGATGACCTGAAGGTTTCTAGACAGATGTTAATTTTCTTGAAGAAAAGAAAAACTAATGTGCAAACAATACAGTTACTGTTGGTAGGGAAACTATATTTGCATCCCTGCTAGCAGATGAGTCCTTTGCTCTCCATTTTAAAATATACAGCAAAGGCAAGCGCCAAATACGGCAGGACTATGGTATCTTATATATAGCTTTAAATATTTCTAGTTTCATTCTACTGTAAGTTAATAAATGGAAACAATAAATGCCAAACTATGAAAAGGGTGACTATAACGGACTATATTGATAATTTATTATATCATGCAATACATTTAGCACCTCTTGCATAAGATTATAAACACGTATTTGATCATTCCTTATGGAAAGCTATCGCCATCTGTCTCACAACACACTTGTGTTTATTGACTTCACTATCATCCTTCCTTTCAAAACCTTTTGAGACTGCATCTTCTACCCAACTTGAAATCCAGTTGAAGGATCACAAACTTACTGAAACCAATATGTTCAGAAAGTGAAATCCTGCCCCAACAACCTTTTGAAACACAAAATAAGCATTCATAAATAAATAAGAATAGTCAAATAGCCGAACATTATCACAGTAAACCACAGTGCCTTCGACCAGGAATAACTCCTCAGACCAAATGAAGAAACTATTTTTATTCACAAAAAAACGCCATAAACTCTGCTTCACACAATTACGTTTTCGTCCTGTCAGGACTTCATCAGACAAAATTTTAGTGCAAACAACTCTATTAAATACTCTTGACATGTCAAATTAATTAAAAATAAACCAATAAAACCACATACTTCAGTTCAAATTCACCAAATCACATTGAATATATTCATTCATGAATATTCATTAGTTCAGACTTGCAAAAAGTGCATTAGTGCTTACAAAACATTGCCTACCTAAAATCTCTTTTTTTAAAAAACCTTTAAACAATAAATATTTAAAATACATATGTATATTTGTAAAATGTTTTAAAATCAATGAATCTATACATAATAATTTATCAAAAATGTGTATAGAAAGTCCATTCATTCTGACACCATTAATGTTATTTTAGTGTTGTTTTGGTGTTTTACCCCCTCTAGTGACCTTTTACTGTTATTACAATTAAATTTTGTTTGACTTTAACTTCAGTAAGGACACTATGGATAAATAATCATTCAAGCCTGGTTCCTTTCCTGCTTCCAAGCTAACCTGCCACCACAATTCTTTACTTTCAAGGATATCTTCCCATGGGCCGCCTCTAGTGTCCACTTTAATTTGCTCCAATACTAAAAACCTAAAACTATATCCATTGCACATCTTACTGTGTTTAAAAAGAGCATTAGTTTCCTTGCCTCTACTAATGTCATATATATGCTCGTAATTTTTTTTTTCAGACTTCTTTCCGTCTTCCCTATATAAAAAGATTGACATTTTTCACATAGCACTAAATATACCACCCTATTAGAATCACAATTACAAAAACCCTTGCTAATAATTTTTCTTCTTCTACTATAAATATAAACCTCATTTGTGTTCATAATGTAAGGACACTGTTGACATTTACCACATTTGTAGGTTCCTTTCCTTTTATTAGTTGATCCAAATTATTAAGTCCAACTTTTTCTATCATGCTCTTTAAGTTTGGCGCATTTTTATATATTATTTTCGGTTGTATCTTTTTGATTTCATCTATATCAGTTAATGTGGAGAAGGTATTCCATTCTCTTTCCAATACTTTCCTCAAATTCTTATTTACCACATTATATTCCACTACTAAACTCTTTTGATAACCTTTCACCATTTTTGTTTCTTCACTATTCTTTTCCCCTGAATACCTATTTAAATCTATCCCTTTTATGGGGTGAAATCTATTACTTCTTCCTTCTTCTACCTCCTTTCTCATTTTTTCCACAAAATCTTGTGGGTACCCCCTATCCTTGAACATTTTTTCCTAACTTTTCACATTCATCTGTAAAGTCAGCTTGATTACTGGTCATTCTAGAACCCCTTACAAACTGACCCTTCACAATGTTCTTCTTACAATGTAAGGGGTGTCCACTGTCATAGTGCAGGAAGGAATTAACATAGGTGTCTTTTCTATACACCTTAGTTTCAAATTGACCATCTTTTTTATAAACTTCTACATCTAAATACTTTAAGGTCTCTAAACTAGTAGTGTGTGTAAATTTTAGAAAATTAGTAGTGGTGTTAATGTATTCGAAGAATTCCATGAATGTTTCCTCTCCCCCTGTCCAAAACATAACTATATCGTCTAGGAACCTACGGTATAATAACCAGTATTTATTAAACCAAGAATTGAGTACATATTTTTCCTCCCATTTGCTTAAAACAATATTTGCAAAGGTAGGTGCACATGCTGCACCCATGGACACACCTGTTGTCTGTTGGTAAAATTCACCTCCAAACATAATAAAGTTATTTTTCAATACCATGTCCATGAGTGCAACTGAGCTAATTTTTTCATCTTGTGTCATCTTTTTGTCATGAAATACGCTCTCTTCAAACATCTCCATTCCTTCTTCATAAGGTATACTGGAAAATAAATCTATTATATCTATAGTGATGAAAAGCAAGTCATCTCTATAATATTCTGTCTTTAATTCCCTCAGAAAGTCCCATGAATCTTTTAAAATCACTTCTTTGTTCACCCAGATATGTTTTGTTTTTAAATCCACAAACTTGGCAAGTGGTGTTGTTTTCGACCCTTCAGCCGATACTATAGGTATTCTCTAAGTTTTTATGAATTTTTGGTATTCCGAAAATTGTCACAATTCTTGGTTTCTTTACTTCTAAGTATCTAAATGTTTTGTCATTAATGACTTTTTCAAGTACTAAATCTTGTATTGTCAAGTCGATTCTACTATAGGCTCTATTCACTTCATTTTTAGATACTGTTTTATACTTTGTTTCGTCTCTCAATATACCATTCATCTTCCCTTCATATATTATTCTATCCATTACTACTATCCCCCCTCCCTTGTCTGGTTTCATTATTCTTATAGAGGTGTTACTTTTCAAATATTTTAACACTTCTTTTTCTTCAGAGTCCAAATTCTTATAATGTGTGAATCTTTTTTTATTATTATTGTTGCGTTTCTGGGACTTTCTTACCTGCCTTTCCATTACCATTTCAAAGTTTTTTATCTGGGGAATTAGTGGTGGATTATAAGTGGATTTTCTAGCGAGGTTTCCTTCATTTATATTATTTCTGTTGAAACCTGCTCTTGAGGCCAAAACTTCTAAATTTAATTTTCTTGTAAATAGTTTCACGTCTAATAAGGTATTTGTAATGTCACCTCTAGTGAGGGGTATATATTTCAACCCTTTGCTAAACAGCTTAAAGTGACCTTTTGTTAACACTAAACTGCTAAAATTATAAATAGTAAAATCTTGATATGTGTTCCTGATGTGGTCTATTACAATAATTTCCTGTGTTTGATCTAATTCTGTTTGGGCTGGAGTACATATTGATACTGTCTCCCATTCCCCTTTCTCCCCCCCCCCATGTAAAAATTTCTTGCCTCAAAATGTGTTGAATCCTGTCTCCTTCCATCTCGTTCTAATGGGGGAAACTCTTCCTCATAATTTTCATTGTACCATTTACTATCCTCCCTATAATTATTCCATCTCCCTCTGTAATTACTTTTGTCTGATTTAACTGGTGGGGGGGCAGGGTAACTAATGTTAGTATCATATTCACTGATGTCCCTCTTTAATTTACCCATTTTCCTTTGGATAATGTCTTCACATTTCCCATCAATGTCTTTCCTCACCTTAAAATATTTTTCTTTCTCCTCTTTAATTCCGTAAATCAAGTCTTTCTTAATACATGCATCTAATTCATCAATTTCTTTTTTCAACACAAGCTGTTTTCTATCATTTTCTTCTATAATCAGCTTAACTATCTCTAAACCACATTTATTGAATACTTTCACCAGGCTCTCGTGAAAAATGGACCCTTTTTCTACATTATTTGGGTACTTATAAACTCTTAGTCCCTTAGGGACTCTTTCTTTAGTTAAACAGGGAGTTATTCCTGGTCGAAAGCACTGTGGTTTATTGGCTTTTGGGTTTCGTTGGAGTGCCTAGCACAGACTTATTTGTGAACATTATCACAGTCATAACCTGGCATGGCAGACATCCATCAAGTCCCAGGTCTAGGCCTTTCATCTTTACTGTATTCATCAACTTTATTGCATTTACCCAGAATGCATGCCTTACTTTATACAGGCAGTGTGGCATTATGGCCCAGAGATCATTCACATGTCTATGTGCCAAATCTTACCTCATTACTTATTGCCGATAAAACCCATGTTGGCCTGAATATGAACTTTTAGAATTGTGCACATTGCTTAATATCAACCCTGGGGGCATTGGGGGACTGCATTTTAAATATGAATGAGTTACATATCATGGAGAGTAACTGGATATTGCCTTTATACTCATTATATATGAAAAATAGTGCTGAGTAAGGCTCAGACTTATTAAAATCCTGTTTCGAGATGTCATTACTTCTTACGAGAGGAAATAGTGTACTGTCAGCACAGGCGTACTATTCCTTCTATAGAAACAGTCACCACTTTGATAAGTAATGTGTAAAAAAAAAAAAAAAACAGCCTAAACAAGATATTTAGATTTATGTGCATTGCCCCACAAAAAGAACATAACTAACTAACTAACTAACTAACTAACTAACTAACCAACTAACTGTCCAGATAGCTTAGGGGCTTCATACAAGTTAAAGAAACACAATCTGGCAATTACTGCAGAGGACTTAGACTATAAGCTGTTAACAAGCTGCTCTCTTGTGGGCTAGGGTTTAATTCTTTCAGACCCCAGTTGCTTGCAATGTGACTCTGAACAATTCACTTAACCAACTAGTGATCCCGGGTCACCCCTGAAAAGAGTGTGTGTGTGTGTGTGTGTGTGTGTGTCTAGTGGGCTTACTCAGTTAACAAATAAATGTAAAAAAAGCACTGTGGCACATTGCTAACCTTCCTCACCTTGTGTTCCTCTTTAACAAGGTTGCTAAAACAGTAATCTCCAGCAAAACCTATCTTCTGTCCTCCACATCCATAATAATTCTCACTACCTCACAGTAGTCACTTGAGTGCAGTAAAAAAGGATTCTCTATGTTCTGTTCCAAAATTTGGTACCTGTTACCTCTCTAGAAGAGTTTACTGTAGCCTTAAAAAAGTCACCTAATAGATGAAAAAATATATAAATGCAGTAAACTATCACTGAGTAATCGCTACTGAAGTTCCCAAACTGCTTGATCACATTTCCAAGGCCATTACATTACATACCTGATATCATTAATCTATCTAGTTCTAGCACTGGTCTCTTGGCATTATGGGTGAAAAGCTATTCAGCTAAGTATGCTTTCACACACTGATGCTGGATGCATATTTTTAATCTTCACTGTCTGTGCTGTTATTATGTTCATAAGTTCATAGCTAAGTACTAGGCTAGGTACCTCTGTGGGCCATTTTAAGCCTAGCCAAATTTGCTTGATAAGAACTAAATCCTGTCCCTTTGGTGTGAGAGGTAAACACCTTAACCATTATACCAAACCCAGCCACCCTTATACCTAACCCAGCTTTTATTTCTAAAACAAGGATGTGGAATAATGAAAATAGGTCCTGGTAGCCCAGTCCACCTACATATCACATAAATAAAATGAATAAAATATGTGTGTGGTAAGACAAGCAGAGTTTACCACATGGAGAAGGGGCACTGATTAGCACTAAGGGAGCAGTGGATCTGTGTGAGCACTTAATCTATTAGATACAACAATGTGAAGATAAACAACAGATTGGTTTTCAAGAGTGAGAGCAATAAACATGTTCAATGACTTTTTGCATTACATTTTATAAGGGCTAAACACATCTCTCTATCAGTCTGTCTCATGTTTTATAAAAACACATATATCATAACATAGACTAAGTTTGCTCAATTCTATAATAGGAAAACAAACATTCTTAAAGTGTTTTCCTAAAACAAGATCACATGCTTTGTACAATGTCATGTAAAATGTATTCAGTCTAATGTCTGCGATAAAACAAGATATAGAAATGCTAGGAGCATTAAACTGTTCGTAGCCCACAAAGGTGATCTGTGTAAATGCCTAGGTTGATAATATGCGCTAAGGACAGCTATCATTTCAGGAGATTTGTATTTTTTTAATCATCCTCAGATGTCCACCAGCTACTCCAAGTACCTCTCCTCATTCACTGGATCTATTGAACAGGACTGACTTCAACCACATCTAAGACCAAAGACAAGATTAAGGCAAGCTGGTGTAACATTCTACTGCTATTGAGGGAGATTTTTCCGCTTGAGGCCCCACCCCCAATTACACATGTAGTTAAAGGAGACGGCATACAAGGAGCTGGTAGCATACTGCCCATGACTCTGCAAGCAAACCAGCCAAAGTCCTGTACCCTTGCATACAGCACTTCAGACGTGTTCCTGGCCTCCACCAGTGACCAGCCATGGAGGTGTACATAAAAACATGCCTTCCATCCAGTACCCTCACTTGAGCTGAGAAGCACCTCATCCTCTAACTGAACCTGGGGTGCTGGGGATATAGTCGAGGCTTTATCCGTATATGCCACGAGTACAGACTGAAACCATAGCTTTATTTGATTATATGTAGTTAAGTTAAAGCAAACTGATCTATGTGAGAATGCAAAGCTGGAAACATCTAAGCAATGAAGTACTTCAAAAACCGAGGAAGCCAAAGAAAATTAGCCCACTCAGGAAATCAAGTATCAGAATACACAACATATAAGCAGTAAAATCACTTTATTGAGCCAACATAACACTTTGTCACCTCAGGAATAAATCCCTTTCTAGTTTATTTATTCTGTTTTTATTTTGCTTTTTTTTTACTAGACTTGTCAAACATGGTTTAGTCAGAAACCTCTTTTCAGCATATGCCTGGTGAGAAAAGCTCCAGCATATTACAGACATACAAGAACATATATTATGAAATATATATTGACAAAATTAGTACATGTATGTGAAATTATGTACTTTTATATGAATATAATTTGACTATTACTTGTAAAATATGCTTGTACATTAGCAGAAGTTGAACACTGATCATTTCAATAGGTGTATTAGTGTGTTTGTCAGATAAAAAAACAGATCATGTGGTTTGTGCTTAGAAATTCAAATAAAATGGATGTGAGAGAGGAAACTAGTTAGGGCAGAAAATGTTAATATTGAAGTTAAGAGTGGGGTATAAAGCAGATTCAGTGACAATTATATTGGGGTGTAGTGTTGTATTTAGGTGTTAAGGACTGGGAAATTTTCTGGCTTATAGTGAATTCTGTGCATTGTAGTTCACTGGGAAAGAACTATTGATGAGGTAGTTCTAACCAATTTAACTCTCTGAGGGATAAACAGTGCTGTGCTCAGTTGTTACAGTTTACTGTAAATTTGGTATTTTATTATAACACTGCTGTAGTCTGGGCAATTGTGAGATCTGAAGATTAGTGAACATCGGGGCAGCATAGAAGAGAAATGAACTTAAAAACATAGAGGATATGTGGCTTTTGGCTCTGTCAGTGACATAGGTTTATACTCTGTATAATGTACCTATTTTTTTTAATGAGTGTTTTTTAATAATGTGTTATACATGGTTGAATTTCCACTGTGTGGTTCACTTGTTCTTTCATGGTGTTGCTGGCAGATATGGTAGTGAATAGTATTGTTTTGGCAGATATTTGTTTTGTGGTGAAGAGCAATAATTTAGTGTTTATAAGAACTAGTGAATTATTTAGCCATGTCTCAAGTGATAAGAATTGTTATATAAGGTCTTGGAGATTAGAGAGAGCTATAGCGGAGCAGATATTGGTTGAGACATCAGCTTATTGTTCTACGGGAGTATTTTTTGGGTCTTGGAGATTAGAGAGAGCTATAGCAGAGCAGATATTGGTTGAGTCATCAGCTTATTGCTCTACGGGAGTATTTTTTGGGTCTTGGAGATTAGAGAGAGCTATAGTGGAGCAGATATTGGTTGAGTCATTAGCTTATTGCTCTACTGGAGTATTTTTGGGTCTTGGAGATCAGAGAGAGCTATAGCGGAGCAGATATTGGTTGAGTCATCAGCTTATCGCTCTACGGGAGTATTTTTTGGTCTTAGAGATTAGAGAGAGCTATAACGGAGCAGATATTGGTTGTCATCAGCTTATTGCCCTATGGGAGTATTTTTGTAGCAGTGTAGAGGTCATTGATGAATATGTCTAGTACACAGCCTTGTGGGACACTTTTACTTACACTATTACTTACAGGCAAGAAGGCGAAGAAATCATTTTTCCATTTCACTACTTGTGCTCTGTTTGTAGCTATGGAATCACTCAAGTGAAGAGATAGAGATCCCCAGTGGATGAGAGTTTATGTAAGAGTTTCTTTTGGGAGGCAGTATCAAAAGCTTTTGATAAATCTAGAGAGATGGTGGAGTTTAGACTTCTGGTGTTTATATGGGTGTTGACATTAACAAAATTCAGCAAAGCAACACTTGTGTTGCGATGGGGATGGAAGCCATGCTAGGCTGAAGACAGAAGTTGGTTATCTCTTCGATTTTCAAAAGTTGTGCATGAATACATTTTTCTATTATTTTGATAGGAGAGAAAAAATGGCAATCGGCCTGTAGTTTGAAAGCTGTGTATTGATTCCAGCCTTGTACAGTGAAATAATGAATGATTTTTTTTTCCATACTGAGATTTTATTTTCAGATATGGATCAATATATCAAAATTGAAACTGGATATGCAATAACCACACCTATTATTTTAATATATTTGCCAGGTAGATTATCAGGTATGGTTGTAGTAGGCTTTGATTTTTTTTTTAGGTAATTTTGGAGGTATCTGTGGGAAAGTGTTGGAAGGATAAATGTTAATGGAAGTTATTTGATTGAATATGGACCTCAAAAGTTTGATTAGTGACCTGTTTAGTTAATAGCTGTACTGTCAGTATAAAGTGGGTGCTCAGTTGGTTGGCTATGGTATACTTTTGTCTCTGTGTGTTTGCAGGTGACTATGTAGCTGGTCCTGAATTTAACAGTTTATTCATTGAGGCCCAGAACAGTTTTGGATTAGTAGTATGTTTATTTTGATTGGCTGAGGAGGAGGTTTTCTTAGTCTTGGCTATATGTTACCTGGACCTAGACAAGTGGATGGGACCCCATAAATTCTTGCCGGGGATAGTGCCCACAACTATCCTGGATATGGGCAGTCATTAATAAATACAGTCCTGGGTATTGACAAGAGTCTATGGTATTACATTGGGATGAAACAGCTTGGTATGAAATGACCTCCAGGTCAATAGCCTAGTAACCTCCTATGATCCTAAGTTGTTTTGTTTTGTTTGTTTGTTGTCTGTATGCTAGTAATGTAGGAGCTGTTTTTTTTATTTATTCATTCATTCATACATTCATTTTCAGCAGAGGCCTGAGGAGAAAAGCTCCAGAGTACATTGTGTAGATTTGTAATTTTGTTTAATAAGATTAAGACAATAAAAACAAGAGTACAGTTTGTGGTATACAGTAAAAAAACAATATAGTTAGGACATTCTATATACATAAAAGGAAAGCAACATTACAATGTGTAGGTATAATAATAAGGAAGCAACAAGTTGAATACACATTTTATACAAGGTACAAGAGAAATTCCTAATATGCATGTTACATATTAATGCATGAAGAATATATGATAGAATAAGTAATAAGTTGGGACATGCTAAGTGCACTTTTTGGCTAGAGTATTTTGTAGTAAATTTACTGAAAGGAGGATAGAAGGTAGGTAATGCAGGCAGAGAAGTAGGATAGATCAAGGGAAGTACATTACGACTGGGGAAAAGAGAACAGAAATGAATACTAAGATGGAGTGGAACATATGCAGATCCAGTTATTGGTTAGATGTTCATTCAGTCCAGACTTGAAGGAACAGCACTGAGGTATAAGTCTGATTCATTCTGGAATGCTACTCCATGATTTAGCAATGCAGTGAGAGTACAGACTGACACTGTTGGATCTTTGTAGTTTGTCGATAGATAGCAGATGCTTGTGGGAAGAACGTAGGTCATGGGATGGAATATAATGTTGAAGTATTGATGATGTAGTTTGAGAAAAATGAGGATTTGTACAGTATTTTTTGTGTTAGTTTTAATTAATTAAAGGTTAGAACTGGGGTAGTTCAACCCAATTTAGGGACTTTAGAGCAGAGCATTGAGGATAGTAGTGGGGCTGCCCTGTGCCAAATGTAGCTATTTTATTATAACACTGACTAATTTTTAATTTGAGCAAAGAGTGAAGATTGGTTAGAATAGGTGAAGTGTATAGAAGGGAGGGTAAGCGATAGTAAGAGATAAGTGGTGGCAAGGGTTATTCTTGTCAAGTTGGAGATGAATTTCATAGCCCTATGCATTATGTCCAATTTTTGATTAGATTTTTAATTTGTTGCTGATATTCAGGTCGAACTTAAGATTGTTGTCAATAGTTACACCAAGCAGTTTAGTGTGTGAAACCACAGCTGTTGCAGTATTGTTCAGAGAAGTAATAGCAAAGTTAGAGATATTTGGAGCAAATTGTTTTGGTGAAAATAGTAGAAGTTTAGTTTTTTTGGATTAAGTAGTAGATGATTACTGGTGAGCCAGGACTCAATGGAGTTGAATGCTTCTTGAGTTAAGCTCTGTAGATGAATTAGATTATTGCGGGAGTAGATTAAAGTAGACTCACCGGCATATTGACTAAAGGTGGCTTTATTGGTGGCAATATTAAGATGATTAATAAAAATGTTGAAAAGGAGTGGACCTAGTATTGAGCCGTGGGGTACCCCAGTGCTAACTGGTAAGTAAGGATAGAAGTTAGAATTCCATTTGACATATAAATATCTATTAGAGAGATAGCTAGTAAACCATTGTAAGGATGTTTCAGTTAAACCCAGAAGAGATAGTTAGGATAAGAGCTGGGGGAGGGAGATGGTGAAAAAGGCTTTGGATAGGTCTAAGAACAAAGATGAGACGAAGTTTCCTGAGTCACAAGCTTTATTTACAGTATCAGTAAAGGATGGTAGTTATTTTTGTCCAGACCTTCCATGTTTTGTTGCTTTGTTTTATGAGTTGTTTACTTGCAAAGAATAGCCATGGGTTGGGGTTGGCTTTGACTATTTTTTTGAGGAAGGGTAGTGTGTTTAGAATACATAGGAAGATTTAATTGAACTTAGAGACAGCACCATCTATGGGGAAAGTTATTGATGACTCGTAATTAAGGAGATACATTAATAAGTGTCTTCATGAAAAGTAGTACATTTTCTTACAAGGCTGTTACAATGTGTTTTGTGACTCTTTTTTTTTTTTGATACCTTATGGTATCGATTGGTAAATGACCAGGTATGCTGTCTTACAGAATTCCATGGGATGATATTTTATTTGTAGAGGTTGTTTGGACCCAATTGAGGGTTAATTGTCTGGCTATAGCTTTTGTTATATCTAGCTGTGTGGTTATAAATTTGGCAAACTTGTAGAGATTTATATTAAGAGTCAAATTTTCATACTGTATGGTTTGCAAGTATATCTGTTAACATCCCCCAACATAATGGTTTCATGAGGGATTTTTAAGGAGGACCAGCAAAGAATATCTTCCAATTTTTAAGCATTGTTACCTGGGGAACTGTATATACCCATGACTATGGCTGTCTTGTTAGTGCTTAGTTTTAGCATGCTTAGTAGGATTTCTGAGCTAGAAAAAGTTGAAATGGTTTGGGAAGAAAAGGCGATATCTAATGTGCTTTTGTAGAAAATATGAACACCAGCTTTTTGTTGGCTTTATTTAATCTCATAATTTTATAGTCTGATAGGGCAGTTTCTTCATTTTTTTTGCCTGGTGAAGCCAGGTTTCCATAGCAACAAAGATGTCTTGAGTGTGTAATGCTACCAACGCATGTACTTCAGGGTGTTTGTTGCAAATACTTTATAAACTGGTATGGCATATTTCTAGGCCAGGGTGAGATTGTGGGTGAGATGGTAACAATAAAGGAGTTAAGTGGGGATATTGTAATTGGTGATTGAAAATGTTGAGTTGGGGCTGAGTTTGGTAGATGTCACCTCTATGTTTTATGGTTATGGAGGTATGATGGAAAGGACAGAGGCATTTTTGCTTCATTTTATGTTTAATACCCAATTTGTGGGCAACGTCTAAGTATTACCAATTAAAATATCTTATTTTATGCTGCAATACATCAATGCAATTTCTTCAGCAATGAGCAAAGATTAATCATTCTTAAAGCTAAAACATTTTTAAAGATTTTTTTCCTAAGATAGCAGCCAACTAGAAAGCATACACTTCAGCTTGCTCCAACTTCAAACTACAAATCTAACCTCATCTAAGAATACTGCTGTAGCAAGGATTTACAAAAAAGCATCTCCTGCATAATTAAAACTAATTCCCTATCTGAGTGAAGCTTATTTTTAACCTCTGAGTGTAAAAATAAGAAATGCATACCTTGGATCATCATCCGGGAGATGACTAAGCAGTGATTCCTGTACATTGCTTGGGCCTGCAATTAGCAAGTAGCAACTATAAAGAAGAAAAGAAGCAAGCTTTCACACAAGAAAGAAAAATGGACCAAGTGGAAACACGCACATCTAAGACAAGATTATCTCAAATTGCTTCTCCTGAAAAAGAAACTAACACTAAGAGGCAGAAAACTACCAGATCACAAAATGAATCTACAAAGCATCAAATGAAACCAAAAAAAGATCACAATCCTTCTCTTCAAAACGTACAGCATTTGGCAACAACTCAGATCAAATAATAACCAGACTGGATAAAAATGAGGCCAGAATACTGAGTAACGAGACAAAAATAAAAGAAGTGCAGAAAGCTATTTCCATCACTGAAAGCTCAGTCAAAGAAATACAACAAAAGCTGATTGATCTTGAAGCTAGACAAGAAGAAATAATGTATTGATCAGAGGCATCCCAATAAAATATGAACAATCACAGCTAACTAATGTGAGAAAAGAAATCTTTAATCTCCTTCTTGATAACAAAGAACTATCCCAAATAATTGTTATTGAAAGAATACACCAAGCTCTGAGAAAATCTCAAACCCTGGATGCCCCCAGACAATTATATGTAAGGATTCTAAATGCTTCACATGCTCAAGCAATAATTCAAGCTGCAAAAAAAAAGAAAATACATTGTATGAAATGGCTGCAAGATAACTTTTGCTCAGGATCTGCCTCTACAGATAAAACAGTTAAGACAAGTTCTATTGCCTTACTGCACTTACTTAGTAAGCAAAAATATTAGATTCCAAATTAAATATCCAGCGACTCTGCAATTTCAATACAATGGCTTAAATTATGCAGTAAAAAATAAAGAAGACGCAAAAACGGCTTTTCTCAAAGCCTTTAAAGAACTGCCATGGAGTTGTGTGCTTTTACCTAAAAAGGCTCCTAATACAATGGATATATGCTTCCAAACATCTGTGCATGCTAAATTCTCTTAAATGAAAAGGTAAAATACCTTTTTTCTAAGTAAAGCCATTGCTTCCCATTTGGGTATTCCGAATTCAGCTCAAGGAGTATATCCTCGCCGTTGTGAATGAACTACAACACCCATAATCCTTTGTGACTGTGAATAAGAAAGATTTAGCATAACTGATTTCAAAGGAACAACTATGGCATCCATCTAAGCCCAAAACAATGCCGAAAACCCACGTTTGCAAATAAAAACAAAACCAAGGCTGTCATATTTCAGAAAACTTTGGATCTGTATTTTCCTGATTAAAAAGGTGAAGAATCTCATAAATGACATCCGGAAGGTAAATTCAGCCTAGAACTAAATACAATAGTTTAATCAATTATATACAAATGTAAATATATATGTTCTTGTTTTCTTTTTTGTTATTTTTTCTTTCCTGAATATTTACAAGCTGGAACGATAAAACATTTTCTGGGTCAGATGCTGCAGCAGCTGCTGCACCTGCAACAAATAACTAGCCCTTATTAGGAAATGCAAAGTAACGTAGTTGGGTTTGTTTTATTTTATATACTGTTCATATATGTTTTATTTAGCTTCCAAATAAGTATGCATCAAATATGTAAGTATACCAATCTCGAACAGCAGAGACTATGAAATACTTTTTGATACTGTTTTTATGATCACTACCCTGAATCTTAGATGTATATGTGCTTGATTCATACATAATAACTGGATAATCAGAACTGTAAATGTCTTTAAATGTAAACACAGACACAACAAGTAAAGAACCGCTGTACACTAAGAAGGACTGTACTTGAAACCATCAAAATAAGGAACATGCAAACAGTGACTGACAAAACTATATTAAGTTAAAATCAGTTGTGCATGTGGTTATCTTCTATGTGTGAACATAATAGAAAAGCTACAGTTTGCTTTTAATTGTAATATGTTTAGATTGCCTATTAAGCTAGATATCTAAATCTCAGTTAAAAGCTGTTTTAAAAAATGCTCAGCTTAATTACTTTCAGATGAAGAAAGGGTTAGAAATCATATCTCTTATATATGCTTTGTCTGGGCAAGCTGTTGTTTTTTATTGCTGGTACTTAGAATGACAGAAACATTTTGTATTATAGTTATAAATGTTCTTTTTAACTCTCTTTCAGTTAGTAGCGTGGGTATGCACGGGGGGGGGCTGAAAGGGAGTGATGTCACACTTATATTCACACCATCGAATTGTACCAAAAGTTCTAATAATTTTGAAATGTTATTCTGTCCCTATATACTTCCATTAATTCTGAAAGCCAGCATTCTGAGTATTATAGCTTTTAGATGATTTGTGTGGATTCATGGAATGTAAAGGGCTTACAAAATAAGAAAAAAAAAGAGTCTGTTAATACATTTAATTTTTAAATCTAAGGCAGAGATAACTTTCATTCAAGAAACGCATATGTTGAAAGAGCAATGGGAAAAAGATACAAAAAAAATGGGTGAAATATATTGTTGCTGCTGGTGACAGTACGGCTTCTAGGGGAGTTGCTATAGTAGTTAAAAAATCTTTTGATGGCACTATAATGAAGGGTAGTTATGACCCAAATGGCAGATGGTGTTATTTTACTTGTGAACTGCCACCGTTTATAAAACCCTTCTTAGTCTTAAATGCTTATGGTCCATGCTTGCATCAAGTAACCTATCTATATGAGATATATAGAATATTAGAGAACTTTCCCAATTATCTCTATATAATAGGAGGTAACTGGAATATGTTAATTAATCCAGAACTTGATAGGACAAATAAGGATAACAAGCAACCTGTTCAGGTCACTACACTAACAGCTGAAATAGTGGAAGGTTTTAAGTTAGCTGCCCCATTAGAAAACTATAGAAATAGTATAACAACTAGTTAATTCACTTATTATTCACCATACCACAAGTCTTGGTCTAGAATGGATATATTTTTTAGTATCTGAAGTTCTATTAAATAATATAGTCACCTACAATAGTGAAGCTAGAACAATATCAGATCATGCAAAAATAAACATTACACTAAAGTTGGGGAGCTCAATGCAAAAACTCCAAACAGTTACAAACTGAACATTAAATGCTAACTTATTAAAGAATAAAGAAGTTTCACAGAATATTATTGACATTCTCAGCCAAGCTAAAAATAACCTAGAAGTAACAGATATATCATATGACATTCAGTGGCAAGTGACAAAAGCCACTATTAGGGGAGTATTAATTCAAAAAGCTGCTCTCTATAAAAAATTAAACAAAGAAAAAGTCTTTACAATAGAATCAAAATTAAAAAACATAGAACCAGAATTATAAATTAATCATTCACCAGTACTTGAAAGTCAAATGGTTACACTACAGGGACAATTGTGTGAAATTCAAACACAACAGTACACAATCAATGAAATTGAGCACATTCTGAATATTTGTGAAGACGTTTAATCACCCTCAAAAGTGCTGGCAAGAATCATAAACATAAAAAACCCTACCAAAATAAAGCAATTAAATTATAACAACAAATCTCTAGATATGGACAAAGAGATTACAGTGGCTTTTAGAGAGATTTAGCAAAAACTATATGGCCCCCCACAACCAGTTTGGCAAATTGATGACATAATGATTCATTAAAGAGTTACAATTTCCAGTATTGAATGAAGCACAAATAAATAACCTTAAAGCTCCCTTAGAGGAAATCATTGCTGCTGTAATAAAATTGAAACCAGGTAAATCACCAGGGCCAGGAGGATACATGCCGGAACTTTACAAGACTTTCAAAAAACAATTAGCTCCAATACTACTAAAAGGATACAAATTCATAATAAAGTATGGTACCAAAGGCCTGTATTTCAATAACTCAAAAACTATATTCATACCAAAACCCAAGTCTGACGCATCAAATCCAAACAATTGCAGGCTGATAGCACTCATAAATATTGATATCAAAATTCTTTCTACAGTCCTAGCTAGCAGAATAAAAAAAATCTTATCTCTCATCATATCTTCTGAACAACTAGGTTTTATGAACAACAGACAAATATATGAGAATACACTCACCATTGATTCAATTATCAGTTTAAAATGAATGATAAATGCCCTAGCTATGCACTGTCAGTAGATGCAACTAAAGCTTTCGACAGAGTAAATTTTGATTTTTTTATTAAAGATACTCAAGAAATTTAGCATTCCTGAAGACTATATAAACATGGTTAGGGCTTTATATAAAAATGCCACGACAAAACTATTTATAAATAAAAAGCAATCAAAACCTATTCAAATTGTGAATGGTACAAGGCAAGGATACCCACTATCACCATATATGTTCAATGTATACATATAACCTCTACTTTTAAAAACATCACAAAGAACTTACTACCATCTTATGAATGTTTCCAAAATCCCAGTAAACTATACAGCTTTTGCTGATGATCTAAACATCTATTTTGAATTCCCTAATGCAGATTTGAATAAGATATTAAACTCCATTGAGAAAATTTGCAAAAATATCTAATTATGCTATTAACCCAAATAAATCAGTCATATTCTCTCTGAATACTCAAGGGCATAAGGAATTCTATTTCCCTGAAACTGAAATTAAAGTAATTTATAATCTCAAATATCTGGGTATCATGTTCACTCACCCCCAATCTGATATGACTAAAAACAGTTTGCTCAAATCCTGGACTAATATCACTGAAGACACTAAGAGATGGTTAAATCTCAATCTACCTCCACTATCTAAGGTGGCTATAGTTAAAATGAATATTCTTCCAGGATTATTGTTTCATTTTAGTGCTATTAATCAAAATATACCAAAACAACTTATTTTCCAAACTTCAAACACTACTAGAAAAATGTATTTGGCATCCAAAAAATACAAGAATAAAATACACTAAATTAATGTTACCCAAACAAAACGGGATTCTAGGTCTACCTGAGTTCCAAACATATTATAATATTATAAACGCTAATCGAATTATACAAATAGCAAATTTTGAACCATCCAACAAAGCATGGTATCCACTATGGATTCAAATATATTACAATCTTCTAATCTCATGCAATTTAAATCCTAAAGCAGGACCTTTTCTAAATTCTAAGATATCAAAACATTTTAAGGTCCATCCCATAATCATAAGAAACACATTAATATTTCAAAAGCTGGTGTCGTCCCTAAATCTTAAGGATACTTTGGTACTAGGACAACCAATACACGTTAATCCTAATATTAAATTAAATAATATTATGATAAACCTGAGTTATTATTCAAAAATTAAAAACATCACTGTATGGAACTTCTACCAGGTCAAAAGCCTTTCAATTGAAAATATTAGGCAAAATTTAAAGTAAATAAAAGTTATAACACCATAATCAACCAATTAATATACCTGATTAACAAAATTAGTATGAATGTTAAAATAGATAACCAAGACATGCAGCTATATCAACAAATTATTAACCTATTACTTTTCAGATCTAAAATGTTATCAAATACTTATAGATTAATAACAAAAATTAAATATCAAGATGCACTTCTATATTCAAAATTTTGGGAAGACAAAAATAACAAGATCATTGTTGACCAAAAATCTGCTGCAATTAAACTTACTTTGAAATTAACCCCCCTCAAAAAACAAATTTATACCCAAATTAGGATTAATAACAATGCTTATCACACACCACTTTTTGTAAGTAAAATTAATCCCTCACACTCTCCTTATTGTACCATATGCCAAAGCAGTGTTGCCGACACCCTTTATATTTTTTGGAGCTGCAAGAATGTTTACAAACAATGGTGTTCGTTAAGAACCAAGTTAGAAAAAAGGGATGCACTATATCTACCCTGTCATGGGAAATGGCAATTTTACATATATACCCCACCAAGGTTTCCAATGAAAATAAACACATCATAGTCACACTGCGTGCAATGATGAAATCATACATAACTCAAAATTGGTTAGATGGAAGTAAAATCACATGGGAAGAATTTAAAGGAATGGCTATAAAGTACTTATTAGCCAGCAAACTAATTACAAGAAACCAAAAAAAAAAAACAATCCTACTATCAGAAACATTGGAAAATGCTTCTAGAAATCTTAGGACAAACTGATATATGAACAATGGACTACAGCATCAGTATTACTCTATAAATAAGGGAAACTAAAGTCAATTAGTATTGTAAAATGTTTACCCACAACAACAGTGGGCAGGTCATGGTAATATATATAAGATGAACATTTAAGGTAACATCAATGCATATAGTGTACATAGTACAAGATATAACGTAAGTTAGGTAGGCTAGAATGTCTTGATGCAAGTGTTTTAATGTCAGATTTCAATATGATGTATATTATCTTTGTGTAGTTTTCTGTTTTATAGCTCAGTATGAACAGCTTGATTGTTAGTTAATTCTGTATATTGTTAAAAACTGATGGTTCATGTTATGTATATCTTATTAGGATTACTGCAACTTGATATTCTATGTACCGTGCCCTTATTTTTTTCTGTGTCATTCTTTTCTTGTATTAAAAAAAGAAGAAAATGCAATAAAAATATATTTGAAAAAAAAAAAAAGATTAGTGTTGAAATGGTTATTCAAGCAATATGACTTTAAAGTATTAGCGGTACAGGTCAAAAATACATTCTTTCTTTCTTTCTTTCTTCCAAATAACTTTGCCAAGTATTAAAACTGCACCTGGCATGTTCAATGCCTATAATCATAAAACCAATTGCAGGGTTCACAGTTAAACACGTTATTAGTCTGTTTAACCTGTTATGCAATATGTTACAAATATGCTTTCTTACGTTATGCATTAACAGTCTTGCAGTCAAACCTCCATAAATCTTTTCAAATGCAAATTCTAAAATGTAAATTACATACATTTATGTAATTTATATAAATTACATTTGTAGTAGAGCAGGTTACTAGCTCTCTAACATAAGATTTGATGCAGCAATTGTTAAATAAGACCCATCTGAAATGTCTACTAGCATGTCCTTAAAATATTTTTTTCCTCTTTAAAAAGAAATCCTAAGTTTCTGGTCAATGGCTATGGTCACACATCTTTGTAAAAAATACTAGCATTCATATCTTTTACTTACTGCTTTCCCTGCTTTTTCGTTGTACTCATTTACAAAAGTAACAATATCCAAATCACTTTTTCATCTTTGACTGGTCCAGTAAACTTCTCTTTTGTAACTGCCTGCCCTAAATAGCTTCTTCTTACCTCTGTAGGCTATACTCTCGCCTTACAAACTCTCCTTCACTTGCTCTGTACCCTGAAATAAATCTGATAGGGAACTGTTATTCCTATGAAATCATGGCAATTGTGAGTAGGAGAGATTTTGCAGTATTTTCTAAATGTGAGCTCTTCTAATGGACATAAGCAGGTATTAGAATGTCTTCATCAAAACCTTTAGACCAGCAGTATCCTATAGACCAAGACTGGAAAAGTCTGCAATCAGCCTGCATGCATGCACCACACGCACACACACAAACACACACGCACACACACACACACACACACACACACACACACACACACACACACACACACACACACACACAGCTGTTTCCGTGTGTGTGTGTGTGTGTGTGTGTGTGTGTGTGTGTGTGTGTGTGTGTGTGTGTGTATGCACACTTGTCACATACATAGTTTTATACCATGCAACTATAATCTGATGTATATCCTCACCAGTTCATGCAGGTGCCTGATGCCTGTATTACTTGAGTGCCAAGCTCCCACTATATATTAATCTGAGATTTCAGACTAAGTCATACATGGCTGTCTGTTCAATACCTTCCCTTGCTGAGCATCCTAGCATGCTTGTTATGTTTCCACATTTGCCACATTCCCTGGGTGTCTGTACGAGTAATCTCCATATTAACTGTATTCATTATGATGTTACTTCTGATGTACAGTTGCACAGCATCCCTTAATATCTGTAGGGACAAATCCTGCCCTAAGTGTGTGCCTTGAGTATTGTTTCAGTAATGTCCCCAGTTCCTATATGTATACCTGAGGGGTGCACAGCCTCCCTGAGCTTTGCAAGCTATGGCATTGTTTTTTTTTTTCTGAACACCCAACACCCCTTGTATGTAGGCTGATGACCACTGCGTGATGTATTCTCCACAGTTCCTACTCCACAATGGCTAAGTGGCTGTGGAAATCCCTATGCAGTGAGCTGCCCTACTCTTGCCTGTGGTATTCTGAATGAGTTGTATCAGATGACCATTCTATTTATGAATCACATATATGTCACTCGTCTGCCTAATGTGCCATCTGCACTGCTGCCGTGTGCGGTACGAGGGTTGTCTATGAATCTTACTGCCCAGTTGTGTGTAGTGTGAAGGTTGTCTATGAATCTTACTGCCCAATCCTGTGTGGTACGAAGGTCATCTATGAATCTTACTGCCCAATCGTGTGTGGTACGAAGGTCGTATATTAATCTTATTGCTCAATCGTGTGCGGTACGAAGGTCGTCTATGAATCTTACTGTCCAGTCATGTGTGGTACGAAGGCAATCTGTGAATGTTATGGCCCAGCGATGTGTGGTATGGTCATCTATGAATCGTACTGCCTAATTGTGTGTGGTTACGAAGGTCGTCTATGAATTTCACTTCCCAATCTTGTGTGGTACGAAGGTCATCTATGAATCTTACTGCCCAATCTGGTTTGTTACATCACAAATGTAGATGTGTTTTTCTCTTGTCTGAAGCAAGCCCATTGAGGAAGGTTCTTGGTTTACTAAAGATCATTTTACTTTTATTAGTGCATGTATTGGTAATGAAGTAAGTGAACTGATTCGCACCAAACTTTTTGTGGCGACTTAAAATGAGCATAACAGCTCAAGCATATTAATACACGTTATTATGAAGCAACATTGCCGAACGGTAAACAATTCATAGTACAGACATTGCAGTTCATATTTCTAATGCCACAGTAAAGTGGGAAGACCATAGCATGTATAAACATGCTTGGTACTAAGAAAGGATTTCAGACATTAGTGGAAGAGTACAGGCATTGTAAAGACTGGATGACTGGACATGACAGCAAGATAATTCCTGTAGTTTATGATCAGAAAGAGCAGATGCTGAAACACTCCCAATGTATTATGTGGGGAAGATTTGTTGGATGAGGATGGAAGTGATAAGTGGACATAGATTGCTAGGTATAGGAAAGTGGCTGATCACAGGATGACCATCATATCTTCACAGGATGACCATCATATCTCTCAACCTCTAACCACATGAAATGTGGATAAAGCCAAAAATAATGAGTGTACAAAATCACAATATCAGTGGTTGATTTTTCAGTATTACTCTTACAAACTTAGACATTTGCTACAATAATACATTTCCATTATCATGTGTTTAAGGGATATGAAGTCTGAAACTCAATGGTATGGGTTTATTTGGTGACTGCAGTCCTCAATGATTTGCCAGAAAACCACAAATTATAAAAAAAAAATGTGAAGCAGAAATGTGGTCATGCTGTGAAAATCTAGTCAGTTGAGAATTATGGTGGAAGTGTCAGGTAAAGATGCTTATAAGTAATATTACTAGTAATGTGGCTGGACTAGAGTGGACTTCCAGAGTCATAGTTCTTTTAGAAAACAACAGACATGCCCGTTAGATTAAAAGAGGAAAAGAAAGTGATAGGCTTTCATCACAAATGTGTGAATTAAGTTATAATGATATGAAGAGGTTATTATATATAGGCATCATTTCATTTGGTATATAAATCTTTAACTGGGAGTAATGCCACAGGGGGTAGTAACTGTAAGATAGACTAGAAACCTCTGAAGTAAGGGAGAGTTTTTTTTCAGAGTGCCTAAGTGATGAAATAATAAAAATAATGATGCAGCCAAAGGTCAGAGAATCTAAACAGCCTAGAATCTTCCACCTGAAAGGAAGGATAGTATGCTAATTACTCAAAATACTTGATAGCTTCTTGTGGTTTATGAACATCAGCTTTACTCTTGTGAGTTTAAAGGTCTTTATTTTTAAACTGATACTAAGTAATTTTGAGGTCTGAGACTAAGTTCTTATGCTAGAATGAACAGATAAGGAGTTACTTTTGATGGGTTAGCAGTTTGTCTTCATAAATAATGGGTGGAGTAATAGGACAAAGTGCACAAAGAATAGGGCACTGCTCTGAAAAATGTACATGTGATGCAGAAGCACCAGCACACTAGTATTCCCAATGTTATGGTTCACAAAGTGTGGTGAAAGTGCACATGTGGTGCAGAAACACCAGAACACTAGTGTTCCCAATGTTATTGTGCACAAAGTGTGGTGAAAATGCATATGTGGTACAGAAACATTAGCACACTAGTGTTCCCAATGTTGTGGTGAACAAAGTGTGGTGAAAATGCACATGTGGTGCAGAAACACCAGCACACTAGTGTTCCCAGTGTTATAGTGCACAAAGTATGATGTACAGTGCACATGCAAATGAGTATGAAAGCATGAATGGCACAGCTAATGCAATTTCCATACAGTTAGATTGAGAATGAATCCCAGCATCCAATACATCACTACAGCACAGTGACTGATGCCTATCAATAGGACATAGGAGCCCTCATCCGGGACACTGAAAATCACACCATGGCACCCAGTATTACATCATAATTACACAAAGTTCTAGGCAGCCTCTGAATGTACATAGACCACCCTCACATATATTTACATAGACCTGTTGCTCACATACTATCTATATACATATGCATGTCCACAGGGATGATGCTGGAAGAAACCCAGTGCTGTAAACATTTGCCACTGTTACTCAAACAGCATGTGAAGTAGAAAGTCCCACAATACAGCCTAACAGGACTGTGAGAAATAGAATTACATTGACATCAGATAGAAACCACATGTCCATAATGATATGCAAATGGTGCTCAGTACATAAGAGTGAGTAATGAACTGTGTGTAACTTTAACTTTTTTAGCATTCCATGAATTGTGTGACTTACTTGTTATACACAAATACACACACACACACACACACACACACACACAAACAGAGGCATGGTCACACATGCAGATAAACAGAAAGACAGGCGCACACACACACACACACACGCACACACACACACACACACACACACACACACACACACACACACACACACACACACAGAGGCATGGTCACACATGCAGATAAACACAAAGACAGGCGCACACACACACACACACACACACACACACACACACACACACACACACAAACAGAGGCATGGTCACACATGCAAATAAACAAAAAGACAGGCGCACACACACATACACACACACACACACACACACACACACACACACACACACACACACACACACACGCACACACACTGTGTGTCTGCATGTGTGTTATTATATGTATGCTGCAGTTCACTGCCCCTTACTCTGTCTAGTCACAATGCCATGCATCAGAAGCTTAGCTGGTTCTGGCAGTGCCCTGGGCCAGTACAATAAACAAGTGCCCCACCCCCTGGCTCTTCATGTGAAGAGCAAAAAAAAAAGTACTTCACTGTAATAAACTGATCACTACATTGTAAGCAATCAGTTTCTGTGCCCTGCCACCAACCTTCCTTCAACATATTTAGTTAAAAAAAATGCTTTCTTCTTTTAAATGGTCACAGAGTACTGCCTGCATGGAGCACTACAGTGCAAAATGTTCCTTTTAAACTGTAGCAACCGCTTGCAACAAATGTAGCAAACAGTTGCTACATTTTATACCCTGCCTTCACAGAGTGCTACAGTGCTCAGGTTTTACTTAAAAAAAAATGTTATTTTACTTTTAGACTGTAGCAAACTGCTAGCTACAGTTTAGGTCATACAATGGAGCACTACTCCATGTAGGGTTGACTGCTCAGTTTTGAAAGCAAATGCAATACTAACTTTTAAAAGCTGGTATTTCACTAAAGACAGATCAGGATCAGCTGATTGCATGCCCTAGCCCAACACTGTGTGCCCAGGACATAGCTGCACTACTGCCATGCATTCCTGAGTGCAGTGTCTGCCATGTTGTGCTCTCATGCCATTGTCACCACTACAAACTGCAAGCTTGGCATATTGCACATCACACCTTCTGTGCCAACATGTCGTGGCTCCCTTTGTCCAAGCACTGCTCTGTGTACAGTAGAAATGTGCTGTTTACCTGCTTAATATATTTCTCACACTAACCCATGAATATTACACTGTCAGTCACATGAATCTGTGCAAGGTTTGCATGCCCAGTAATGACATGGCTGATACAGCCTGTGCCCTACATTTCATGCACATGGTGGATCACATCTGTGAAAGTGGCTTCCCAATGTGTTCACTTACAGAGAACTGCAACACTTTTCCAGTGTTTCAACTACATCCAGAGGTATTAAAGCTAAGGTAAGAATATGTTCTTGATTAACTGTACTTGTACTTGTTTTGTACAGTAATAAGTACTGTTTTTTCAGGATTCTTTAAGCATGTATTTAATTTTGTGGCAAAAATAGACATTCTTCTGTCTGTTTGCTTTTCTAGTCTGTATGCCTCCAAATCTCTTTGCAGAAGGGTGAATTAGCCAGATACTTAGTTGTTTAGTAGTTTGTTGTTTAATCTGCACTTGAGAGCTGCCTTTGCTGTGCATTTGCATTATCAGATTCCAGGGTCAGACATCTTGTGGAAGAAGGTGTTTACCTGAGCTGTCTGAGATGGGGAGCAATGGGGGAAGCTCAAAGTGTGGTTATTTATTGACTAGATGCATAGGAGTCAGTTCTCAATCTTTTTCCCCCTGTATGGAGCTTTCTACTGGGCTGTTGCAGTTAGCAATGCCCTGTATAGTAACAAATCCCTACACAGTTTAATTTAACAGGTTTTGGATCTGATCCTAACGTTACAGGTAAACAGTGTGGCACTGTGTACAAATAAAATCAGAGCAGCTAGCTTGTGCATCGAATAGCACTACCATATCCTGGCATTGTAAAACATTCTGCCTTAACCCAGAAACTACCTTTGGAGACCCCTGTTAAAACCCAATCCTTAATCCTAATCAGCCAGCTATATTACAGGACCAGACAATATAGTTACGCAATTTCCTAATATTGCTCTGGCCAGCTTGGCAGATATGGACATCCTACGGCAATGTCGTAATTGTCTCATGTTCTCTGATAACCAGTTTATCATTAAAGAAAATAACATGGTATACAAGAGATGTAAATACACAACTAGCTTGGAGGCAAAAATCTTGCATGAAAATGAAATTATCAGGAATATCCACACTACACCCCTCACAAATACTGCATACAAGGCAGGCTACACCTAATGATCCCCCAAGTTCAAAGCCCATAAGACTTTACCTAACAGTCTACTCTTGCCATTGGGGACTCCACTGTGTGACACACAGATGTCCAACTCAGGTGCTTGGACAAGGAGAAGATAGTTATTTACATGTCTGGAGCCAGGATTGCCAATATCACACATGCACTCAAGTTACAGAACCCCAGGTACCAATATGAGTCTGTCATAGTGCATGTGGATGTAAAACACCTGAGACATACATCACTGGACTATGAAAAGAGACATAATGGATCTTTTGAAATATGTGTCACTGCTAGGTATAAGCCTTGCATTGACGAGTATTGTACTTCCACCAAGGATGATGCACATTATGAACATAACATAGCTGATTTTAATAATTGGTTTAGTTTCTGCTGTCAGTCCTCGGGGGTGCAATATCTGTCAGCATGGGAGAAAACAGTCAAAAGACCATGTTGCTTTGCCAAAGATGGGTTGAACCTGTCCCCTCAGACTTTTGGATATTGGCTAAAACTTTATCCACCCCCTTAGAACTTTTTTTAATCTGTGCCAAAAAGATAAAACTGCCAACATAGTGAAAAAGTCTACAAGCAACCATGAAGTTTTACAGCTTAATGCCTAGAGCCTAAACACAAAACTCTACACCCTTCAAGCTCTCTTCACTCTTGAGAATATAGACATCTGTGCCATGACTGAGACTTGGTTTAAAGCCATACAAAGTAAAGCGGAAGGCTACAATGCCTTCACACATTTAGACCAACAACAGTAGAGACAGGGTCCAAAGGTAAAGGTGTTTTGATCTATGTTAGTAACAAATATACTTCCACGTTGGTTAAACAGGATGATACCATGGAGTTCATCCATGTGCAAGTCACCATAGGTAAGGTCTCTCACCACATCATGGCTAGTTACAAGTCATCATCTATGCCCCTAGAGTCTCAGAACTGTTACCTAAACCTACTAGAGGCACTCACCTTCCAACCAAACACCATACTCATAGGTAACTTTAACTACCTTGCCATAGACTGGGAAACATGCAGTAAACTGCCTCAAACTCACAGGCACAACACTTCCTGGACTTTATTAATGTGCTATGTCCTCACTAGTAAGGTCAGATCACAAAGCTGTCTCATATGAACTGAAAATCAACCCAGAAAAATACATCTAAACCAGTAACAACTAGGAACTATTCAGAGGCAAACTGCATCCTATTAAGTCTCTGTTTCTCAAAATTCAAGGCTTCCCCTAACCCAGAGACCAAAGCTACCTATACATAATTATTCACAGAGTCACTATACAAACATGTATGACTGCATAGAGGAAGGCATACCTACCAGAAATAAACCAAAAACAAACACTAAAAACAATCCACAATGGTGGAATTCCTCACCTAAATAGAGGATATAATAGAAGAAAACATGACCAAAATCAGGAACAGCAACTCCTTTAAAGACAAATGCACTCTTATACAACTAAACATGAAACTAATAGGTCTATTTAAGTCCAACAAGGCCAAATATAAGGTCATGATAACCTCACAGGTTAAGGATTATCAGAAGGCCTTCTTCAGCTATGTCCAGAACCTTAAAGGTAACACAACAATGTTCTGAACTGGTGGTGAACAATATCACCTACACCAGTCAGGTTAACATAGCAAATCTATTGAATGATAAATTCAGCTCAAACTTCACTCCCCCCAGTCCCCCCCCACCCAGATCCACCAGGTGAAATCCCCTCCAACATACTTCCCCCAGATATCAGCAGTGGTCAGGTGCTGATCGCACTTACTAAAGCCAAGAACCTCACCTCCATGGGTCCTAATAAAACCTGTGATTGCCTCTTGAACAGACTAAAACATGAGCTATCAGGACCACTTGTGGCACTCTTCAATTACAGCCTTTAAAAACACTACATTGCAAGTGAATGGAGGACCACAACAGTCATTCCCTTCCATGTGGGTGGACCATCAACTGGCCCAGGGAACTACAGACCCATTAGTCTAACAAGTCTAAAATATAGAACCACGGAATGAAACCAAAACCTAGGTACACCAACATACAGCAAAAAATAGCAAACCTTCTCCAGAATGTAGTAAAGTGACTAAAGTTCCAAAAAAAAAATGATTGTAACACTCATAGTTAAATTAATTTATTTCAAAAACACCAGCACAAATAAAGGTTCTATCGAATGAATAAACACGGAAATGATAAATAAGGATAATAGCAACCTGCAGACACTGGACCTGTCACAGTGCGGCTTGGGAAGGTCATGCCTACTTAACCTGGTAGACTTCTTTGAGATGGTCACCATCGTAGTTCGGATTTGTTAAGGGAAGGTCATGCTTACTTAACCTGGTAGACTTCTTTAAGATGGTCACCATCTCAGTTTGGCTTTGTTAAGGGAGGTCATGCCTACTTAACGTGGTAGACGTCTTTGAGATGGTCATCATCGCAGTTTGGCTTTGTTAAGGGAAGGTCATGCTTACTTAACCTGGTAGACTTCTTTAAGATGGTCACCATCTCAGTTTGGCTTTGTTAAGGGAGGTCATGCCTACTTAACCTGGTAGACTTCTTTGAGATGGTCACCATCTCAGTTTGGCTTTGTTAAGGGAGGTCATGCCTACTTAACCTGGTAGACTTCTTTGAGATGGTCACCAAGGCAATGGACATTGGTAAAATAGTGCATACGATGTATCTTGACCTAGTTAATGCATTTGCTACAGTACCCCCACTCATGGATCATTGACAAGCTCTCTGAGATAGGTATAAACCCTTACATAACTCACTGGATTGCTGGCAGGTTCACAGACAGGAACCAAGAAGTCAAAATCTGTGAGACCACCTCCACAATGAGACCAGTCACCAGTGGAGTACCCCAAGGCTCCGTGTTGGGCCACTCCTGTTTGGTATCTACTTCTCAGAAGTCAAGGCTAATGTTAAAGGTATCAAGCTCACCACGTTCATAGATGGCTGAAAATTGGAAGCTACTATGGATTCCCCCAAGATACAAACATCTTGCAAATGATTTAACACAGAGAAATGACTAGTGCCAAAGCCATGGCCTAAAATTCAATGCCAGAAAATGCATTAGAATGCCCTTTGGGAACCTATCAATGCACATTAGTGGCATTTTATTGATAAAGTAATTAAGAGTCGAATTAAGAGTTAATTGAATTTTATTCCATGTACTTTATAATAAGCATGTTTCATTCAATTTAATTGGTAGGTAGATAGGCAAATGAATTAACATTATGTAGTGTCTTAATGTACATAGTTCTTTAAATAATGAATATTCATGAGTTTATTTTAATGAAGTGGATTTGATTTGACGATTTCAAACTAATTAAAGTAAATTCATTGGTTGTTTTTAATGAATAAAGGTTTATAAATGCATTGAAAGAAGGGAGAAAGTTATCTGATGAAGTCCAGAGTGGACGAAAACGTATGGTATGAAAGAGCATTAATGTTATGAAGGAGCGTTTTTGTGGATTACAATAAAGCAGTTTTTATCCAACTACGAGTTTTTCCTTTCGTAGGCACTTTGGACTTATTATTGGTGACTTTTAAGTGCCTTTACAACACTTTTTGGTAATTAAGAGTCGACCCAATTTCATGGAATTTGGGAACATATATGGACAACAATCTTACCTTTGACCAACATGTAGCTAAGATAATAAAAAAATAATTTTATGTCACCCACCTTCTAGGTAAGGGTATAGCATCCACGTTCAAGGAAGTTATGGTACCACTCTACTTGGCCCTTAACAGAGGTGGCTAACTTCACAGCACCCATGCCAATGGAAAAATAAATGCATGACTGCCAAATCATACACCAATGCACTGTATGAGCACATACATAAATGCATGGACGTAGCCATACCCAACAGAACCAAGACACTCTCCTCCAAAAAAAGGAAGCCAAGCTGGTGGTCCCCTGCCATTAATAAACTTTACAACACAAGGAAGAAACTATTGCAGAAAAAGGGGGAAGTCCCAAGACTGGAAAAATTATCTTATTAGCCTCAATAAAAAGTTGAGATCCCTCATCAAAACCTCCAAAGCCAGCTGTGAAAGCAGAATTGCAGCAGACAAAAAACAACCACAAAGCCTTCTATAGTTAGAGCAAATCTGGGTATTGCCGTGGAGATTCTTGACATGAGTTACTGCACAATGGTACCTCCTATACTGAGCCAACAGATAATGCCAACATACTGGCTGACAGATTCAATGTCAGCTTTAACCTTCTCTCCCCCCCAAAGGACCAATCTCAATACTGGAAGAATGTCAGGCACCCAGCATTACTGCAGTGTCCAAGGCCAAGAATACAGCTTCCAAGGGACCCAACAACATCTCTGTCTGTGTTCTACATGAATTACAAAGTGAACTGGCACCACATCTGTGTGCCCTGTTCACTCAGAGCCTCATCTCAGGCTTTGTCCCTACCAAATGGCACACTACTACAGTCATCCCTCTCCATAAGGGAGGAGCGACTACAGACCTGGAAATTATTGCCCCATTAGCCTGATGAGTCTGATATGTAAGGCTATGGAGCACATCATCATGGATCTAATTAACAAGGATATAGAGAATCTCCAAACTCTAGATCCCACGCAGTTTGGTTTTGTGAAAGGCAGATCATGCCTGCTCAACTTGGTTGACTTCTTTGAGTCAGTCACCAGAGCTGTGGATGAAGGTAAGGCAGTTCATACAGCCTACCTCAATCTGGTCAAGGCCTCTGATATCATTCCTCACTCAGGAATTATTGATAAACTCATCAAACTAGGCATCAACCCCTATATCATTAGGTGGGTTGCAAATTGGTTCACACGTAGAACCCACAGTGTGAAAGTAGTGGACTCCAAGTCAGACTGCCGACAAGTCACGAGTGGAGTCCCACATGGATTGATCCTGGACCCTTTCCTGTTTGGCATCTACTTCTCAGAAGTCCACTCTGGCTGACCAAGTTCACAGACAACTGCAAGCTGGGAACCATTATTAACTCCCCAAGTGATGCAGACATCCTACAGAAATGCCTCACTGAGACCAATGACTGGTGTCAAAACCATGGCCTTAAGCTTAATGCCAAAAAATGCATTGTCATCCCCTTTGGTAAAAACTCAGTTCCCACTAACTACCACATCGATGGTAGCCCACTGAACATTGAAATCATTATAAAAGATCTGGGGGCACAGGTTGAAAGCAACCTCTCCTTCGGCCACCACATTGCCACTAGGCTCAGAAAGTCCTTCTGTGTGGCACATCACATTACCAAGGGTTTTGCATCCAGGAAGAAAGAGGTCATCATTTCTCTGTACTCTTCCCTCATTAGACCAATCATAGAGTATAATGCCCCATTTGGCATGTACCTCACTAGTCACCTGCAACAGCTGGAGAGGCCACAAAAGTACCTCATGAATATGATCCTAGGCCTTAAACATGTCCTACATGGACAGACTCATAAACTCCAGCTATTCTCTGTCTCATATACTACTGAGAGGTGATCTCTGCTTGACTTACAAAGCCATGTCTGACCCAGCTCTGTTAGAAATGCTACATCTAAAGAAATCCCAATCCCTCAGCACCGCATGCTCCAGTGACCTCTCTTTACCACAATCAACAGAACATGCTGGAGGGGCAGGTTCATAACCCAGAGACTGCCCATGCTCTGGAATAGACTTCCCATACATGTCAAGCAGAGCATCTCACTGGCCCTCTTCAAGAGAAATCTTGATGAGTGGATGGGAAGTAGAAAGTTCACCCCGGGGATCACTCCAGTGGCTCTACTTCATAGAGGCACTGGGAACTAACGTCAGGTGTCACAATGCCAGGGACCTTCTATGGGCTAGACTTGTAAAGGCTCCAGGGCCATTAGCCTAATACACTCCTATGAACCTATGACCTATCATTGAAAACAATGTCTCCTTTGGCACTTATCTAACCAGACACTTGCAACAGGTGGAACACCTACAAAGGTTTCTCACCAGAAGAATTCTGAGCATGGCTACCCTGTCCTACACTAATTACCTAAAGGCTCTGTCTCTGTATTCAGTTTTCTACAGGTTGCTGAGAAGGGATCTTTGCCTGGGTACATGGCTTCCTCGGACCTAGCCACGATTTATCTGTTGCACATGTGCAAAACAAACAGCACCAGAAACACTAGATCCAAGATCAGAACTTCACTTGTGATATAAACAGATCATGCTGGAGAGACAGATATGTGTCCCAAAAGATCTCTGCACTATGGAATAGGCTCCCCATCCATGTATAACATAATTCATCCTTAACCCTATCAAAACCTTGACAATTGGATAGAAAATCATACATTTACCCACATTCTGGCCCTCACGTTCCTTATGAACAAAGGCTATCAATTAGAAAAGTATTATCTTAATACCCCCTTACAAATCTTTAGCTACATGCCCCACTGTATGATACATGGGGCTCAAATGGTTTGGAGTGCAAGGCTAGACTTGTGATGGCCCTAGTGGTCATTAGCCTAGTAACCTATGAACGTCTAGGTTAGGACGTTTGAGGAAAAGAAAGATAATGATGTCCGTGAGGGGGACTGGCCCTACTACTGATCGTAGAGGAACAGCCAAGAAGTGGGGTAAGAGACAAGAGTAACCCCAGTAACATGAACACCAAACAAGTCACGGCTGATATAAAAAGACTGCTGGAAATAATAAAGTAACAGCATTTCCACAGAATACTCCCATCAGAGAGGGGCAAGGATGGAAGAAAGACCTGAAAAATCCCTGATTTGGAATATTTCGTCGAGGGAAACTGAAGCAGAACAGAGACTATTGAACAAAGGACTATCTTTTATATTTGCACAGAGGGCTGAGGTAACGGAGACGGTACTTAATTTAAAATATCTAACAGAAATGTAATATTGGAATTAATGTTTAAGGGTGAAAAATGAAAAAAATGAAAGTGTAATGGATTGTTATCGTACACCTAGCACTTTTATTCCACAAAGTCATCCTATTACGGATACTTTTTTACACTTGTGTGAGAATTAAATTCTTGAGAAATTGGATGATAGGAAACATCTTACCTTTAACAATTTAAATAAGTCTGAGTTTGAAGCTTTAAAACAACTCCAGTCTGACAAAAAATATAATAATTAAATTGGCCGATAAAAGTGGGCCGATTGTAATTATGAATTATGAGCACTATCACAATACTATGGTTGAAATGCTTAGTTTCAGGAACACTTATAGACCTATTAGTCGAATTGAGATGAATGACCTGATCAAAAATTTAGAATGGGTTTTGCACGATTTGCTTTCTAGGAATGTCATCGACTTGAACCTATTTATTTATTTTAAAGTGTCTAAACCCCTTATACCTACAATTCATGGTCTGCCCAAGGTCCACAAAAATCCTGATAATCCCCCATGTAGACCAATAGTCTCAGGTAGAAATTCGGTTACTAAACCCTTATCTCCTTTCATCGAGAAGAACTCGAGGCACATTGTAGATAAAAATACATATATTTTAAGAGATACAAAACAATTTTTACTAGCTCTGTATATTTTTTGAATGATGTTGACATTCAGAATGAGTGGATCGTATTAGTTACTTTAGATATGCGCTCCCTTTTTACATGCATACCCAATGCATTAGGGGTAGAGATGCTGAGAGATTATTTACTCTCAGATGGGACATATGGGAGCCCACACACTGATTTGTTATGTGAGCTTATGTTTTTAGTTCTGAATGACAATGTCATGATGTTTGAGCACAAAGTTTATTTGCAGAAGGAAGGTGTAGCTATGAGCACGTCCAATGCCAATAGCTACGCCAACCTTGTAATGGCTAATTGTGAGAGTAAGGAAATTTTACCAGCTAACATGTGGGAAGAGATCATCTTTTATTAACATTTTATGGATGATCTGTTTTTTATTAAGGAGATGCAGTAGCACTGATCTAGGATTTTTTTGTGAAAAGATTAACACCACCTCTCCATTTCTTAGATTTGAAGCCAATCACTCATATCATGAGATACACATTCTGGATGTCTGCATGTATTGGAATGATGAAGGGAAGTTGACCACTAAAATGCACAGGAAAGAATGTTATAGGAATCATCTCCTGCATAGGAGTAGTATGCACCCTAAACACATATTTAGAAATGTGGTGAAAGGCCAAACCCTGAGTGTCTCTAGGTTGACAGCTGAGGAAGAGGTGTTTGAGAGTGAAATGGTTGATTTACAAAATAGATTTTTAGAGAGGGGTTACACAGATTTAAAGACACAGGAGATTATGACCAACACAGTTGGCCTGAGGGTGGATATAGATAGACCATATTTCCCTTAATAAGAAACATTGCATAAGACTGAGGTTGTTAGTAAGGGACTAAAAGGGAAAAGTCAGTTACGGATACCAACTCAGTTTTCAAGTGATGTGCATTTGGTTACAGACACAATTAGAAAGTATTGGCCTGTTTTAACCCATGATCCTGAGATTCGTAGTATTGTGGGGGATAAACTTAACTTTCTATTTAAAAACAAGAAATCGCTGAAGAGGTTCTTATGTTTTCCAAGACACGATGAGAAAAGGAAAATTATTAGTGCTAGAAAGGACACTTTTCCATGCCACAATTGTAGACATTGTAAGTTTATTGATACCAGAAACTGGTTCATACATCCAGATTCTGGTATGGAGTTCACCTTTTGCAACGGTTTTGATGTGGTTATTTGGCTATTTGTAACATCTGTTCATGTTTTTACATCGGCAAATCTGACAGGAAACTTAGGTTTAGGATTAGAGAACATTTGTTAAAAATGAAAAAAGGTGACTGTACCAATGCATTGGCAAAGCATGTCTGCAACACTGATGAGTTGCAATCATTCAGGCTTATGGTTGTGGAAGGGGTTCATGAGAACGAGAGGGGGTGACATTGGTAACTCCACAGAAACATCTGATAGCAGGTAGATTATTAGGCTAAGGGCAGACAAGGGTAGTGGGTTAAATGATAGGGTACCCCCTTAAACCCTTTTTGAGATGTAGACCATTGTTCAAATAAATATTACAAATATTTGTTATAATATCAATTGTTTTAAGATTTTTATTATGTTTTATTGTTTTCTGGGTTGTTCATATACTTATAATATATAGGTTTAAATTAAGGCAAGTGTGATGAAAAGTGATTTTATACAATGATCTGTGCATGTTTGTAATGATGCACTGCTCTTTTAAAGCTATCAAGATCTAATTAGCATAGTGATGTAATTGGTGTTGACTTTTGAGCTGGACTATATATTGCAGAAGGTTTTGACTGTATTTTAGGTCTGATGAAGTGGTGTGTCTACACTACGAAAGCGCTAACCTAATAAATTGTGATTTTATGAAATTATTCTGCTGTTGGTTGGATTTGTTAAACCCAGTAACATGTCTCTGTATTACTTCTATGTGGGTACATTTTGATCTAGGGAATTCATTCATCCACCCATCCATCCACAACCCCCTTTTCCTATTTTTGCACATGGGATCAGGATGTCACTTCAATAGTGACAATTAAAAAGAGAAAAGGTTTACACTTACCAGGTGGCTAGCCTTGCTATGGTAGCTCTTCCACACCTGACACTTACACACACACACACACACACACACTCACAACTACGGTCAGTATAGAGTGTCCAATCCACCTACTGCATGTCTTTGGAATGTGGGAGGAAACTGGAGCATACAAAAAACAAAGAGCCAGCAAAAGTGACTGAAATAAGTGTATTCACAAATACATACAGCAAAAAACAAACCGGTTTCGGCTGGAACAACAACACAGCCTTCCTCAGTGTATAGATTCAAGTCACAAAATACATGCTGTTTAAATACTATAAGGATATTCCCCATTGGTTGAATACTCATAAATATTCATTTAGTCCAGGGGGAAATAGACCCCCAAGCTTAATGATCCACTTTTTCTCTTTACTATTTAATATATTATGCCATCCAGTTTTATTCATACGATTACCATATATTACATCAATAACAATGAACCTAAATTCAGCAGTCAGATGCATCAGCTGATGTTTATATAAGGCATTTGTCAGTTTTTTGTGTTTAATATTACTCATGTGTTCAGAAATACGTGATCTGATGGGACGAGATGTCTGCCCTACATAGAATGCTCCACAGTGGCATGTAGCCAGGTAAACAACCCAATCATTACTATAGTTAGCAAAAAAGCCTATGTCAAATACCTGGGAGCAATTTCTACTGGAAAAAACTTTGGACATACTAATATGTTTACAATTAGAACAATGACCACATGGGAAGCATCCAAATATAGTCTTCCCTGATATGGTAGTCTGTTTGGATACAGAATATTTATTATCACTATATTTATAGTGATTGAAATAAGATTTGAGATTTTCGCCATTTCTATATGAGAAGGTACATCTATCTGGAATAACATTAGCAAATGTATGATCAGATTGTAGAATATTCTAATTTCTACAGACACTGTCTAAAAGACAATTAGTGTTCCGAGCATAAGTAGTAGTGAATCTTAATGTTGGTGATGCTGTACATATACGATCCCTGTATTGAAGTAGATCGGATCTCTCCATGTTATTCACCTGATGTTTGGCAGCTGTTATATTGCCAACTTTATAGCCCCTTTGTTTAAACCTGTTTGTTAGATCACATTGGTTGAGAGAAAATGTGGACTGTTTCGAACAAATACGTTTGGCTCTTATAAACTGAGATTTGGGAATGTTCCTAGTTATGTGTGGAGGATGGTAGCTGGAGGCATGTAGAAGGTAGTTATATTGTGGGAACCTTCTATACATTTCTGTTTCCAAGGTGCCATCAGGCAGCTTATGTACAAGGGCATCCAAAAATGTTATATTGTCAGTATCATGATGTTCCGTAAAGGATAGTCCCCATTCATTGTTGTTAAGATACGAAAGAAATTCTGCAAGCCCAGATTCAGTACCTCTCCAAACCAGCCACACATCATCTAAGTAACGTCTCCAGATATCCATATCAGATAAATATATATTTCTAGTGGCATCATAGATAATCTGTGTTTCGACATAAGCCATGAAGAGGTCAGCATATATAGGGGCAAAAGATGCCCCCATAGCTGTTCCTTTAGTTTGCCAGAAACACAGATCTTTATAATAGAAGACGTTACATGTAAGGACATACCTAGCCATGTCAACCAAAAAAGAGTTAAATGATGAACTATACAATTTTGTGATGTCCAACCAATATGCCAAAGCTTTTAATCCTGCCTGGTGTGGTATGTTCGTGTATAGCGCACTCACATCAAGTGTGCATAGAAACCAATCAGCTTCAAGTTGTGTATCTGATATTATTTGTAGAAAATTGGTTGTGTCTTGTAACCTAGAGCGAATAGATGGTAACAAAGGTTTCAGGTATTTGGTCAAAAATATTGACAAAGGCTCAGTAACATAGCCTTTGCCAGATACTATAGGTCTACCCGGAGGATGGGTAGCATTCTTGTGAATTTTGGGTAAGAAGTAGATGTATTGGGCATTTGAATCATTGATAGATAATTGATACAAAGTATCATTTGTAATAATTGCCCGATTTTTAGCATCCACAAGAAAGCATTTAATACATTTAATAAGTCTTGATGTAGGATCGACAGACATAAAGGAATAGTATCTGGTGTCAAAAAGCTGTCTACGGGCCTCATTATCATAATCTGTCCAGTTTTGTACAACAACAGCACCTCCCTTGTCTGCTTGTGGTAATAACAATATTTTTATTGGTCTGTAACTCAAAAATAGCCTGTTTCTCAATAGATGTAATGTTGTTGTATTTAAAAGCAACATCAGAACTGAAGAAATGTAGATCTCTGAGAACGCTATTTTGAAACAAATGAACTGTAGCATGCATGGGTGGGGAGAAACTGGATTTGTGGTATGTGAATTTACCACGATCAAGGTTACAATCAGAATCACCAAAAAATAATCTGAGATTCAATAGTCTACAAAAATTCACTATATCTTGAGCAAGTGCATCTTCAGAAATCATGAAACCAGGTATAAAACTGAGGCCTTTATTTAGGACAGAAATATGTGTAGAAGATAGATCAAAATTTGACAAATTTAACACATTGTTGTTAGTTTCACCATTCAATTTTTCAGGGCCATTGCTAATAACCCTTGAATATTTTGAACCTTTTCTGTGTTTACGCCCCCCCCCGTCTACGTTTAATCCTAAAGGGACAACCCCAGGTGTTCTTTTAGGAGAAGGAGACCCTGATGCTGCCAGGGATTCGTTGTCAGTGCCAGATGATGTGTCCTCAAATGATGAGGTAGTGTCAGTATAATGTTTGCGTAGAATGGACCTAGGTCTCTTCCTTTTCATAGTGGAGGCAGGAGGATTATTAAACCTCACATGCTTAGTCTGATGTAAAAAAGGGTTCCCACGTGAATAGTCCTCCTGGTCTCTGGCAAATTTTTTCATTTTCCTAGATTTCAATTCAGCATCATATTTTTTAAGATCCACAGCTACCTTATTTAACCTACCTTCAAATGAAGGTTCTTTTTCAAAAGCTTTCAATTTGTCCGCTAAAGCAGTGATTTCTGTTAGCCCCCTGTCAATTGCACGATTATGAAAATTGTGCAATTCTGCAACAAAGGCCATAGTGGCTTCCTGTTGTATTTTAGACCAGTTTTTGGTCAACTCATCATCCATACTATTGACATGGGGGATCGTACGTATACGTAACCCCCTAGGGGTAATATTGGCGGCCTGATATGCCTTAAAGAGTTTGCTGTGCCACACATTTGCTCGCAATAATCTGAGCTGCTTGTTGAGATCATCAATTAAATTTTGACATGATAACTCCAGACTTGTTGTGTCTATAGGTTCAATGCTCCCATTACTGGTGGAAGTTAAACCAAAGACCCCAAGGTCTTCTCTATCCACAACTAAACTGAAATAAGATTGGATAAATCTATACTTGTAAACACAATTTGGAGATAGATATGCCATGGGATGTGCACATGGGAGCAGGATGTCACTTCAATAGTGACAATTAAAAAGAGAAAAGGTTTACACTTAACAGGTGGCTAGCCTTGCTATGGTAGCTCTTCCACACCCGACACTTACACACACACACACACACACACACTCACAACTACGGTCAGTATAGAGTGTCCAATCCACCTACTGAATGTCTTTGGAATGCAGGAGGAAACTGGAGCACCCAGAGAAATTCAATGTGAACACAGGAAGGACATGTAGACTGTGCAAAGAAGGCACCCTGCTGAGAATAGAACTGGGGAACCCCTTGTGAGGTAACAATGCTATCCGCTGTGCCACTGTTCCACCCTATACATTGTATATATGTACAGTAGGAAATGTTTGACTGTAAAATATATGAAGGTATGAAGATATGAGAAAATAAATATGTATGTCTTTATGTGAATTTTTTTTTTATTTATTTATTTTTTTTAAGATTGAGGAATAGTACCATTAGCTAACTCTGCTTAACGGCTACTATAACTTAGTTATTGGCTGTATTCCACATTGTATAACATGTCTTAACCATTTAAGGATAGGGAATTCATAAGGAATTTTTTCTGAAATTTTGAAGGAGTATTAGTGAAAGTGATCAGTAGTTTTCATAGGTGAAAGAACGTCCAGCTTTTTATTGCAATCATGTTAGCTTGATTCTAAAGATCAGGAATGTAGCCAGATGAAACAGATAGCTTAGTTGTGCAAATCTAAGGTGGAGCAATGTATAACAGTAGGCTTTTAAGACATCCAAGTGCAAACTATCAGCCCAGGCTGACAGTGTAAGAGGTGGCAGTATAACAGTGTAGTGATATAATAATTTATTCTACACTAATTGAGGTTTAAATAGAAATCAGAAAATACGTCTGAAAAAAAATCTAGAAAAGGCACAATTAACATGTTATTGGAGTGATTTATCATGATGGCTTCATGATAAAAACTCTTAAATGCTTTGTACATGTTTAAAGTCTGCATGGAGACAGACAGAGGTCAATGCTTTTAATGTTCATTCTGCCTGTGGAATAATAACCTGTCTTTATGAATTCAAAATTCTTTAAACTTTTTTTTCCTATAAAGATTTTTCTTTTGGATGTTTTCACAATTCTCGTATTTTTAGATTATTGCTGAGATGGTCATAAAGTCATGTTTTGAGTATTTTGGCCAGAAGTGTTCTAACCTACATTTCAGGATGGATTTAACATCCTCAGCCATTTACAGAGGGGTACTGAAATAGAAATTCCTAGTATATAGGTTAAAAAACTTCTGAAGATGAAACAGTGGGTTTAATATATACATATCTGCATTTAATATCTGCTTCTGATTTAACAGATTCTTAGCTGCTAAGTGAAGTGGCAAGATGTGGAAAATGTCATCTCTGTGGTTAAAGGATTTCAAGGTAATGGATTTACAGAGTATGATTAAACATGATATATTCATGCAAACCAGCAGGGGGCAGTGATTTGTACAAGCAATGCCAATGACTGACAATGAATTTTACCAGAACTATTTATCAGACCACAGTTTAGTGTGGAACCGTTTCCAGCTGTGGAGTCATATTTCCCTGAAATTATATAAAAAATATTAAAATTGGAAAGATGGGGCTGGACTGAAACTGGAGTTTAATATGTCAGTGAATATATTTATCATATTTTGTCAATCATGTTACTCCCATGGGGGAAAAAAGGTTTATTTATAGGGGAGACATGGGATAGAAAACTGTCAAAATACAAACCGAAATGTAAATTATTTTATAAGAAAAGCCAATCAACCTAAACAGCATGTCTTTTGACTAAAGGGAAAAATGGAGTGTCAAAAAAATAGACTGTCTGGATGAAGTTTGCTTGTCTTCCAGTTCAGACCTAGACAGCATCTGGAGGCCAGAACTGAACCATGGGCAATATGTCTATACAGCAGCCCTAACTATTGCATGACTGTTATACCTGTAATTTAAGTTGAGATTTCCACAAGCTACCAGAATAGAAAAGGATTTCTACGGTACTGTTTAAACCACAGTATAAGTGCGGCTTCAGGAGAAATTTCTGAAGTGTAGCCACTTAACATTTTATCACAACTGCATCAGCTGTACCCATCTCACCCAAATTTGAGATAACCATGCACCATCCTCAATTATGCAAGCACAGTGTTTAAATGTAGAATATATCCTTAGGTGCAAAAACCTTATATGTGTGGCCGCTCATCTTAATCCATGTTAGCTGTGAATACTGCACTAATGTCACTGCACTGTCCATTGACCAGTGACACATTTAGCATGTAACATGCATGTAGCTGTGCAGTCTAACCCATGGTATCTGTGTGTATTGCAGTAATGTCACTGCACTGTCCGTTGTCCAGTAACACATTTAGCATGCATAAGCATGTCACTGCACACTCTAATCCATGGTAGCTGTGAATATTGGACTAATGTCACTGCACTGTCCATTGTCCAGTGACACATTTAGCATGTAACATGCATTTGGCTGTGCACTCTAATCCATGGTAGCTGTGTGTATTACACTAATGTCACTGCACTGTCCATTGTTCAGTTATATATTTAACATGCACAAGCATGTGGCTGCGCACCCTAATCAATGGTAGCTGTATATATCACACTAATGTCACTGCACTGTCTATTGTCCAGTGACACAGTTAGCATGTACATGCATTTGGCCACTCATTCTAATCCATAATATCTGCATGTATCACACTAATGTTCCCGCACTATACAGTGTCCAGTGACACATTTAGTATGAAAATTTATGTTGTTGTGCACTCTAATACATGGCATCTGTTTATATTGCACTAATGTTGCACTGTCCAGTGACACATTTATCATGTGCATGCTAAGCTTATGTTAGGGAGGATGATACATGGCCTCCAAGGTTTTCAGCATGTTCAGATGGCCAATGCAACTGTGATAAAAGTACCACACAGTTACATATCAGGACTTTCTGCAGGGAATAACCTCAACAAGGCTACACTTATTTTCTTGCATTCATCCAGGAGACCTTCAAATTCAAAAAGAATACAGTTTTTTGCAGGCTGCTGATATAATGAGACAGAAAGGAACAGATTTGCATTTAAGATGGTCAGAATCATCTCTAGTTTTCTTGCCTTTTTTCAGACAGAAAATATTGAATTTCTGCAGAATATCCCTAGAAAGTGAAATTTTAACCAAGATTCATAGTTGCTAAATACTACTAGGGTGTGGTTAATGTTCAAAAGCAGTGTATTCCTTTCTAAGGCAATATTAATTTATATTACTTCGTTGCTGGTATTATTGTGGTTGGCTCTAATTTACTGCTTCACAAAATCAGTGCATTAATGCTGCTTACATTAAAAAATCCAAATTGTAGTCATGCAATAATTCAGACATACATTTTTCTGAGGGGATAAATCCTTCACAACACATAGAGGTAGCAGTGACCCTAATTTATATAAATAACTACATGGTCTCCACTATCTACAGTGATCTCATTCTACCAAATGATGTATTGTAAGCAGAGAAAAGTTCAGCATCCTCACTAAGAAGAATGGAAAAACTTATAATTTAGATTTCTGCCCAATAAATTAAAACTCCACCTTCTCCTACAGTTTAAACAGTTCAAGCTAGCATATAAGACAGTACCTCATCCACATCTGGGTAACTCAGATCATCTCTGTACAATTTTATTGTCAGCATGTAGGCCATTGTTAATCAGAGGAAAGCCATTCAGAAAACAAATAAGGGTATGGCCAGAGGGAGCAGTCTCAGCACTCCAGGACTGCTTCGAAAGCACGGACTGGAATATATTCAAGGAGGCGGCTACTATGGACCAGAAAATTAACCTGGATGAGTACACAGAGTCCTTGATGGCCTATATAGCAAAGCGTGTGACTGTTGTGATAGTCAACAAGAGCATCATCACATGAGCGAATCAGAAACCTTGGCTCACAAGTGGAGTGTACGAGCCCTTGAAGGCACAGTATGCTGGCTTTAAGTCTAAAGACAAAGATGCCCTTAGGGAAGCCAGAGTGAAACTAAGTAGAGGAATAAGAGAGGCTAAACAGGTCTATGGACAGAAAATACAGGGTCACTTCTCAGACATGACAGACTCCAGGCATCTGTGGCAAGGTATACAATCTATATCAGACTACAGGCCCCTACTGTCTCGATGTGATGATAACACAGAGTTTCTCAATGAGCTCAACACCATCTTCAGCAGGTTTGAGAATGGAAACAATACAATGGCAATGAAACTGCCCATCAACTAAGAAGATGAAGTGCTCTGCCTTCACCCAGTGGATGTTCAAAGGGTGCTGCGATGAGTAAACCCAAGAAAGGCAGCTGGTCCTGACAGTATTCTGGGGTGGGTGCTCAAGGACTCTGCTGACCAATTAACTACTGTTCTCACCGATATATTCAACATCTCTCTGCATCAAGCCACAGTACCCAAGTGCTTCAAGAATACAACCATTATACCACTGGCCAAGAAGCCTGAATGACTACCACGCAGTAGCGCTCACCTCCACTGTAATGAAGTGCTTTGAGAGATTGGTCAAAGACTGCTTAACATCAAGTCTTCCTGCAACACTGAACCCACTCCAATTTGCTTATAGATCCAATCCCTCTACGGCAGATGCCATCTCACTGACACTTCACTTATCCTTGGCACACCTGGAGACCAAAAACTGCTATGTCCGCATGTTATTGATTGACTTCAACTTGGCCTTCAACACGGTCATCCCCCAACATCTGATTGAGAAACTGGTCCATCTGGGTGTTAGCACTCCTTTATGGAAATGGATTCTGGATCTTCTTATTGACAGACCACAAAAGGTATCCGTAGGAAACAACATTTCGATGAGCATCACACTGAACACTGGAGTACCTCGAGGATGTGTCCTGAGTCCCCTGCTGTTCCCCATGCTGACACATGACTGCATCACTAGGTACAACACAAACTGCATTATTAAATTTCCGGATGATACTACAGTGGTGAGTCTCATCAGCAGTTGTGATGACAAAGCCTACAGGGAGGAGATGAACCAAATGACTGGCTGGTCTGACAACAACAACCTGGGTCTCAATGAAAATAAAACAAAGGAAACAATAGTAGACTTCAGGAAGAGACACAAGCCTCATTCTCCATTCACAGTCAAAAGAGAAACAGTGGAATGGGTGAAGAGCACCAAGTTCCTGGGGGTGCATATCACTTGAAGACTTGTCCCGGTCAATAAACACTAGTCACATTTGTCAAAAAGGTGCAACAGAGGCTACAGTTTCTAAGAAGGCTGAGCAGAGCAAAACGACCACCTTCAGTTCTCCCAACCTTCTACAGGAGCACCATTGAAAGCATCCAGACTAGTAATCTCTCAGTGTGGAATGGAAATTGCACAATTTCAGACTGCAAATCTTTCCAGAGGGTGGTGAAAGTGGCAGAGAGAGTTATCAGGCCCATTCTCCCATCTGTCTAGGACGTGCACTCTGCTTGGTGCCTCAGTAGAGCCATGAAAATAGTTAAAAACTGCAGTCACCCTGCCCATGGTCTGTTCTCATGTTTGTCTTCAGGCAGGAGATACAATAGCTTACGTTGCAAAACCACCAGGTTTAATAGGAGCTTTCTTCCACAACCCATCAGACTTCTGAACTCCAGTAATAACATACACCATTCTAGTCATGGAGGTCTGGAGTTACAAACCTGAAGTAATTCACAGATGTGCAATAACTCTATGAAAGTACAATGTGCAATATTAGCAATGCCAAGTTAACATTCTGTGTAATATGCCAAGTTAGCATTCTGTGCAATTTGAAATCTGTCTGATTCTGATCTGTACAATATATTATCTGCAATATTTTGGGTACTGACAAAGACATGTAGGTGGAATAGTCTTGCTGCATGTCATTGTACTTGATATTGCACTGCATAAATGTCTTACTGTTGTTATTGTTGGATTAGCTTTAGTATATGTGTTATTGTTGTATTAATATCAGCATATATTGTATGCACATTGAGTTCGAAGTAACACAATTTTGTTCAGTTACACTGTTGTGCGGTCTGAATGACAATAAAGTTCACTGTGACTTTGACTTAACTCAACTCTTAGGTTGTTTTTCTCCATACAATATTGTTCCAGTATTGTGAAGCTACCAAAAACCTGCTTGTACTTTAAAAGACTCTCATTTCCTTGCCTTGGAATCAAAGTAATGGAAAGGCCACCCACCTTTTTTTTTTAAGCTTGACTTCTTACATAATTTGCAGAAAAAATGGTCTACATCTACATCCACATGACATACCAGAGAGAAATTTATAGTCAGGTACTACTGACTATCGTATACTGCTAAATAGTCCTGCTGATATCAGGAGCTCAGCACCTGTTGCAAACAAGACAGAGGTGTGAAACTGTTTTCCACCGTCTTTATTATAGACAGGAAGAGAAATTAACACTGGCTCACAACTGCTTCCAATGTAGCCATGTCTTTCATAGCAAAAGAGAGCAATTAGATTCAATGGTTCAAAGGCAGTTGTCATCTGTTTTGACATATTTACATAAGCAGCATTACAGTATTGAAATGCAAATCTTTAAACTTTAAGTGTTTGTCATTTATAAAACTGTACATTTTATGATGGCTTAAATGTAGTATCGAAGATGTCTGTGACATTTAGAGAAAAGTCAGAAAATATAAAGTATCAATACATTTATCAAAGTATGTGTGCATGTGGGGGCCATTAATTCATTTTGGACTACAAAGAGTTATTTCAAAGAAAGGCCTGCAATTTAGTGGGTCTGTATTAGGTCACCGAAATGGCATTCTGGCGAACACCTATCTATCGACCCGTAATCAATGCAAATCGCTTCAACGAGTCCAGCTGGACACTATCCAAAACAAAAAACAAAAATTTTGCTTTGGAACATGTGTATGTATGTTTAAACAAGGCATTGGTGGTGTCCCTTTTTGTATGTCATAGTTATGCTCGTATATTCTGCATTTCAAAGACCGCTCTGTCTTGCCCACATAATATGCCGGGCATAGGATACATTTGGCCAGATACACAACCCTTTGACTGTTACAATTGTAAAATGCTTTGGCTGTAATAGTCATGTTTTTGGCCGCCAAAAATACCTCCTCAGAGTGTGCAATGTACGAGCATTGGGCACAAGACCCACATTTGTAGGTACCCTTTCGTGGTTTAGAAGAATGTTGTCGAAAGGGCCCCTTCTCTAGAATGTTCTTAATACTATTGCCCTTACGAAAAACTGTCTTCATCTCCTTGCCTTGCAAATTACCCAAATCAGTAATCTCAGTAAAAGTTTCCCATTCTCTACTAATGATGTCTCTTATTTTACCAGAATTAGCACTGTATTGTGTAATGAAGGCTTTGATATACTCCGACTGAGATGTCTGTGGAGTCTGAGTATCATCACCATGTGCTAATCCCAAAATGGGTCTGAATCTACCTGTTCTTTCTTTTTTGACCTGTTCGCAAATATTGTATATCATGCGGACATAATTTTGTCCATTTGGGAAAACAAGTATGTGTTCAACAGCCCCTTCAGCAAACACTGGGTTGCATATTACAGGCTCCTAGATGATATTTGCATTTTTTGGACAGGAACTGACAGCCTTATTATAGACTTCATGGAGTATCTGACTAGTACTACCAACTTTCTTACATTTACATACAAAGTTACCAAGGACAGGGTGGAATATCTGGATGTCATGCTTAGCATTAACAGTGACCACCAATTTGAATCCTCAGTATATAGAAAGCCGACGTTCTCCAACAGTTATATACATTATGATAGTTCACATCCAGTATATCAAAAGAGGGGGATCGTCAAGGGTCAGTTTGTCAGAATCTCCAGAATGACATCCAACGAACAGGAGTTTTTGAAGGAGTGTGAGAACCTTAGTACTTTATTTCAGGACAGGGGGTATCCTAGGGACATGATAAACAATATTTGCGAACAGGTCAAAAAAGAAAGAACAGGTAGATTCAGACCCATTTTGGGATTAGCACATGGTGATGATACTCAGACTCCACAGACATCTCAGTCGGAGTATATCAAAGCCTTCATTACACAATACAGTGCTAATTCTAGTAAAATAAGAGACATCATTAGTAGAGAATGGGAAACTTTTACTGAGATTACTGATTTGGGTAATTTGCAAGGCAAGGAGATGAAGACAGTTTTTCGTAAGGGCAATAGTATTAAGAACATTCTAGAGAAGGGGCCCTTTCGACAACATTCTTCTAAACCACAAAAGGGTACCTACAAATGTGGGTCTTGTGCCCAATGCTCGTACATTGCACACTCTGAGGAGGTATTTTTGGCGGCCAAAAACATGACTATTACAGCCAAAGCATTTTACAATTGCAACAGTCAAAGGGTTGTGTATCTGGCCAAATGTATCCTATGCCCGGCATATTATGTGGGCAAGACAGAGCGGTCTTTGAAACGCAGAATATACGAGCATAACTATGACATACAAAAAGGGAACACCACCAATGCCTTGTTTAAACATACATACACATGTTCCAAAGCAAAATTTCTGTTTTTTGTTTTGGATAGTGTCGAGTTGGACTCTAGGGGCGGACCGTGGCAGACCATTTTAGAACAGAGGGAGACATACTGGCAAATCAACCTAGAGGCAAGTAAGGAACCTGGACTCAATGACTACATATCCATCAAACCCATATTAAAATTGAAAGCCATTTCAATTTAGGTAGTGAGGTTATATGGAGTATTTTAGTTTTTAAATAATTTTTTGACATAATTGTATTTTATATTCATGAATTTTAAAACACTGTTTATTTATATTTCAATACAGAATACAAACAGTTTCTTATGTATGGTTTTACTGTGTAAACAGAATATTTTCAGGGTTTTCTTTAAGTTTTAATTACTTAATTAGTATGTTAATGGATACCTGTATTTAAAGAGATGAACTAACTGGTTAATTTGTCTGATGAAGTTACTGAGGTAACGAAAACGGGCATCACGGTGTTTTACTTGCGTTTACCTACAATAAACCTGTGTTTCACGAGCAATGTGCATCTTGGATATTTATTGGCATTTTCTACTCCCTCCGGTGTTGGTCGGTGTGCATGACAGTGATTAACACTATTCCCTTTATATGTCAATGGCAATGGAATTCATCACTACTTCCTTATGTCAAGCATACTCAGAAAGCAGACTTGAAATGGATTATGGGAAAGAAAAAGGCCTGAAGAAAAATAAGATCACGGTGATATGCCAGTGACCATTGGAAGGCATTTTGCAGAAAACATATTAAAATTTGATTTTGAGGTATTAGACTAGCTCAGAAAATATAGACAGTATGAAAAAGCAGACTTTTTTTTAGCTTTAATGTAGAGTTTTCTTTTAACGGGGGATGAGAGTGTACCATTCTATAAAGGCGGATTTAATAATTAGCAGTAAGAGCGTGATGAGAAGATAAGCAGAGTAAACAGTACAGAAAGAATGTATTTACCAGGAAATGAGGTCACCTCTAACCAGAATAGGTGAGACTGTACCTGGTGTCAGTGACATAAGGAGGTGGTCATAATTATCCTAGATACCTGCCGAGTACTGGAGGCAGTCAGGTTAGCTGAATATAGAACAGCGTAGCACCAGAAAAGACACAGTAAAATTATACTGCAAGTGCTAGGATGGAAGCATATTAGACTGGTTCAAGGGTGAAAGGATAGAAGTAATTTAGGTTAGAGGATGTGACAGAAAATCTGATTGTGAAGCTATAGGAAGGATAGAAAGCTTAAGAAACAAGTGAAAATAAGTCTGAAGGGGCCATAATAAAAGAAAAAACACAGCTTAATACAGCATGAAAGTAAGACAAAACACAAATATATAACTTAATAGGTCTGGCTTCATATTACTCTATTCAGGTTATCTCATCATAAGGAAATCTGGAAAAGGTGGTCTGAACAGAATACATGCATACAAATGCAATTCAGGAAAATATAAGGCTAAACAGAAAAAGTGAGGGGAGAGAGTTTGGGGAAAATATAGAAATATTTTGAGTACAATGAAATTTCAGTGATTAGGTGATATAGTTTACATTTTCAACTAATTTTACTGAGTCAGAAAGAAATGAACCCAAAATCACCAAATGTGTTTAACCAAAATTGCAATACAATGAAGACAATAATGCCAAACGGAAAATGTTCATTTCTTTGATTGGGATCCTTTGAGTGGAACATGACAGCAGACACTAGTAGAAGAAGATTATGTTAAAGTAACACAAAATAATAAAGAAAGTGGGTGAGCAAGCTTGCCATACCCATGTAACCATAGTTACATCAAAGCCACTAATGAGTTTAAGTGCCCTGTTTGTGCCATGACAGGTGCTGGAGGAGAATCCCAATGGAACACAACTATCCATGCCTTAATTTAGACTCACCTCCAACACAGCCTGTGCTTATAGGTTCATATGTGTTTACTAGGTTAATCACCACAAGGTCCTTTTTAAGCCTAGCCATGCATCCCAAATCACTGAGAAGTTCTCATACCTGTGATAAGTGTAAGCAGGGGCTTGGGAGATGAAACATTTACAAGCAGGAGTTTAGGAGATGAATCCTTTACAGACTGTCTGTGTTCATTAGAGACATGGGTACCAAACCAGAGATGAATTTCCTGTTCCCCATCCAATTGCCCAAGTTTCAGTTGAACTGGGTTAGGGAGGAACTCTGCTTCCCATGGATGGGGTGCCTGTTGCAGAGAAGGGGTAGTCTCTGGGATACATACCTATTTCTCCAGCAGGTCCTCTTTATATTATAGGTAAGATTTAAGTCTTTAGAATGGGTAATTTGTGTGCTGTTTGTTTTGTGGATATGCAGGAGGTCCATCAGAGTGGGGTCTGACAATGCCTTGTATGCCAAACATAGATCTCTTCTCAACAGCCTGCAGGACACAGAATACAGGGACAGGGCCTTGATGTCATCTGTATAGAACATGTTTCTTATGCGCTGTATTCTTTCAGTGAGGATCCTCTGTGAACGTTCCAGTTGTTGGATGTGCCTGGTTAAGGACATACCGAAGGAGGCATTGTACTCAATGACAGGTCTGATGAATGCCGAATACAAAGGAAGCCACAGCCTTCTGATCTTCCGTCATCAAAGGTGAGCATGCTACCTGTTCAGCCACTCATCCAAGAAGCTACATTATAGAATAAATATCTTAGGCTATAAGTTTGTGCCAATCCTCTAATACTTTTCTCTTGCTAGATTTTTCTGATGTACAGGTCAAATGGCTAGTGTTAAAAGAGATTAAATCCAAGTATAAATGATCAGTTTATCAATTATTTCCTTAATGTAAGGAACCACTTTCTGAAAGGATATTCTTGCCTTCCTAAACCTGGCACAGTCAAACAGATTACATGGGCAAGATTGCAATCTATGTATCATTTTCACCTATATATTTTTTCCATATTTATGTTTGCTATGTTTAATATGTGGACCCTGCATTAACTTTAGATGTTTAGAGAAACAGGCCCAGTGCAGGAATTAACATATTTGGTCAGATGTCCAGTTGACCCATATTTGGTCAGAAGACCAATTAACCATGATATCTTTGATAATGTGACCCCTGCAGTTTAACTAGAATGTTTTCAGAAGATTTAAAAAGTTAAGGAAAAATGAGGAAGGGAGGAGCGTCTTAACTTGGAAGGCATACATGGAACAAATTGCTTCAAAAGTCACAGAGCAATCTGAAAGAATTTTTCTCTTTGGCATAATGGTTAAGGTGTTCATCTCACAAACATGAGATGCAGGGTTCTATTCTCATAAAAGGAAACTGGCTGTGCTTAAAATGGCCCACAAGGTTAGTTAGCTGAGTACTTACCAATACAGCAGTTGGTACCTTTATCTGTACCAGTCTTTCAATATAGTTAACAAGCCCAGGTATTTTTGATTGTCATCAGCTTGTTTGATCATGAAGGGTACCAGTAGATGTACTGGGCACAGCCAGATGTACAATAACATCTCTTCATTTTCTACTTTGCTTATAGCCCACACTGGCAGTATAGAGGGATAAAGCCTTGGCTATGGCCCATATAACCCAATTTCCATTGGGGACTCACATGTTTGACGATGCAGTTGAGGAGAATGGGTGTGGGTATCCTGGGGGGGACAGAGCATGTTGACTAGTCCTTCAGTGAGTTGTCCTAGATGCTGTAGCTCAGGAAGAATAATAGGCTGGGGTCCAGCAGATCCAAGCAGCTATGGTCACTCTGTGGACCTGGGAGAAGCATTCACTAAGGTCAGTCCTCTTTACTTGTCCCATCTGACATGCATGTTGCCATGCTGAAGACAGATATAGGGTTAATAAAAAATTCCATACCCCTCAGGGTAATGGCAATACTACCCATAGCTTGACCATTGCCACCAGGTACAAAAAACATAAAGCACAGAAGCCAGAGCCCAGTACCTGGGTTAATCATGTGCCAGGAAGCCTAATGGTCAGACTGTTACTAGGCCAAACAAATAAAACTTTCTTTGTTTTTGGATAATGTTGTAGTTAAGTCTAAATCTGACAGGCTATTTTGCTGCTTGTTTCCTACCTGCTTTCAACTATCAAGATACAGTAATTCTTGAGAATCTGCACTTTACTCCAGTGAGGATCTCAGATGGGATTCTTCCCCATAACAGAATATCACTGTACCATCTTAAAGGGAGTTAGTAGTCTCCCAGTTAATGTCCATGTCACCCTCCTCCTTTCGTAGGATCATAGGATCATAGGACGTTACTAGCCTATTGGCCCTGAGGCCCTTATAAGCCTAGCCAAGAGTTTAGCCCAAGCATAGACAAATCAGCACCCTATGCCCCTGCCCCTGTCCAGCAGAGACATGGGTGGAATCCCAGGGATGTATTTTCTGTTTCTCATCCAGTTATCCAGATTGCACTTAAAAAGGGATAAAGAGGTACTCTGCTTGATGTGGAGAGGGAGTTTATTCCATAGATGGGGGAGTCTCTGGGACACAAATCTGTCCTGCCAGCAAGTCCTATTGATGTCACAGACCAGGATGAGGCTGTGTGTGCAGGCTACTCGAGTGGAGCTTGACTTGCAGATATGCAGCAGTCCCATCAAGGTGGGGTCTGAGATCACCTTGTATGCCAGACAGAGGCCACCTCTGAGGAGTCTATATTAAGCAGAGTATATCACTAACCTTTGAATTGTTGAATGAGAGCTGTTGGCAATCACTCAAAAGCCGACTTACTCTCCACTACTTTTATTTGCTCCCCTCCACTTTATAAAACAAGGTCCAAAATGGAAAGATCTTCTTCTTTCGGCTTTTCCCAGTTAGGGGTCGCCACAGCGGATCACCTGTCCGCTCTTGATTAGTAGTGGAGTTTTACAGTGTCGAGTTGCCAGCCCAGCACCCAACCTTCCACAGAAGGCACACACACACTCACACCTACGGCCAGTTTAGAGTGTCCAATCCACCTGCAGCATGTCTTTGGGATGTGGGAGGAAACCGGAGCCCCCGGAGGAAACCCACGTGACCACAGGGAGGACATGCAGAGTCCGCACAGAAGACACCCCAGCCGAGGATCGAACCGGAGAACCTCTTGCTGTGAGGCGACAGTGCTAACTACTGCACCACCATGGCCACCCTTCCAAAATGGAAAGATCGTAGGACCTAATATAAAAAAATCCATTCCAAAGTATTGACTTTCTTTATATCCTTCATCAAGACTGTGGTATGTCACTGCTGTGAATGCACCTGAAGCATCGAGGAAGCATTGTTCCCAGCAGTGGTCAATGAAGTTGCTGCATTAAAGAAATATGGCTTTGGCTGAGGGATAAAGCCAGATGGCTGGACAGAGGCTGTTCATATGCATTTCAGCTAAGATTTTTCTATTTGGTTTAAGTAGGGGTAAAGGATTAAACATTGAGGGAGTTCCTTATCATAGCTGGAGTTCTGAGTAAGATTTACTATGGCTTCTCTGGCTGAGGTAGGCAGGCAGTCACGGTCAATGCTATGCATATACATCTTATAAAGGGGGCTTTATTACATAAATGTGCAGATCATCGCTGTCTAGGGGGTTCATAGCTGGAGTTCTGAATAAGATTTACTATGGCTTCTCTGGCTAAGGTAGGCAGGCAGTCACGGTCAGTGCTATGCATGTACATCTTATAAAGGGGGCTCTATTACTTAAATGTGCAGGTCATCGCTGTCTAGGGGGTTCATAGCTGGAGTTCTGAGTAAGATTTACTATGGCTTCTCTGGCTGAGGTAGGCAGGCAGTCACGGTCAGTGCTATCCATGTACATCTTATAAAGGGGGCTCTATTACATAAATGTGCAGGTCATCACTGTCTAGGGGGTTCATAGCTGGAGTTCTGAGTAAGATTTACTATGGCTTCTCTGGCTGAGGTAGGCAGGCAGTCACGGTCAGTGCTATGAATGTACATCTTAAGAAGGGAGCTCTATTACATAAATGTGCAGGTCATCACTGTCTAGGGGGTTCATAGCTGGAGTTCTGAGTAAGATTTACTATGGCTTCTCTGGCTGAGGTAGGCAGGCAGTCATGGTGAGTGCTATGCATATACATCTTATAAAGGGGGCTCTATTTCATAAATGTGCAGGTCATCGCTGTTTAGGGGGTTGCTATTACCTTACGATTAAAAACTACCATATTTTCCCCTTGGCTATGTTAACTTCCAGGTAACTTAATTCATTAGCTGATTTGCTGAAAAGGATCCCCATAGAACATGAAGGAGTTTGTTTACTAGACTGATATAGACTTTAGACACCTGAGGATTTGAAGAGGACAGAGCAGCACCCAGTGAAGGTGAAGTGAATAATAGAAGCTCAAGCAACAAGTAATTGTAATGTTTTCTGAACTGTCTTTGTAATACAAATGCAGCATTTAAGCTATTTAATATTTGCATGTGACGTGCCCAGTCATGTATGATGTTTCTGGATAGACTTATGAGCCCTGGTAAAAGTGTAGACCAAGGGAAAACAGGACATTGGGGGGCAGAGTACCTTAACAGGAGAATGCAAAGTCAGCACTGTGCAATGTAATATGCACACCAAGCTATGTATGAATCATGGAAAAGGGCAGAGAGACATCAAGAAGGAGAGCCGTAGATGTTTACAGGGCATCTAAAAGGTGTCTCAGGCTGATGGTAGCATAGTACCAGTGACTTTGCCACATGGGAAACTCTTTGTTGTGCTTTACTTATATATTTTGGGGACCACTGTAAGTTCTCTGGGATACTTGTGCTTGATACTAGTGCTGATTGGGGTGTATGCCTTGCAGCTGTTGTACCTGGCTAGTACACTGCTAACCATACAAAACATGGAAACTAGAGTAAAATCATAGGGGATTACAGAATCACATGGGGTAAGATGTTTTAAGTGAAAAGTAGCATCACTAAAACCACGTCCTCCATATTTGTCATGTGTCCCATAGCAATATGATATAAGGGTGGGAGGATGGCATAATGGTTAAGGTGTTTACCTTGGAGACACAAGGTGCAGGGTTTGATTCTCACATAGGGTAATTGGCTAGGCTTAAAATGGCCCACAAGGGCAGTTAGCCTAGTACTAATCTATGAACCTATGAACCTATAAGTACCCAGCACCTGAAACAAAAGAGAGAGAACAGTGCTACAAGATATGGCCACAGGAGGGAGCCATAGCACAGCAAACAAGTACCTCTCTCAGCCAAGTATGTGGTAAGAGCAGAGCTGATGGCACACAGGCACAGTAGTTTAGCGTTGGGCAACCAACGACACAGAAGTATGAAACAACAGGCCCAGATGCATTCAGTATTTGCCATGGATGGGTTGATGTCACTCATGTTGTGTTGGACAGCAGTTCAAGCTTGTCAGTCAGACATCTGCGACCTATGTTAAATGACAAACTGACTGATATGCACACAGAGTAAGTCTTTATATGTCAAGCAGTAGGCAGTATTAGATAACACAAGATTAGAGACAGGAGTGTGAGGATAGCGAACAATAACATGAAACATGATGCAGCTAGTTAGTGTTAACATGTAGCGAGTCCAGTGGGGCTATGCTGATTATGAGAGGGTCATTTATTGACAAGTTTACAGATGAGAAACTTTTCAGTCAAAATTATAATATCACAAGCATCAAGCCTTTCACTAGGTCTATCATACCTGAAGTAAGGGTTGTTCATTCTTAATATGTTTGCATTGACAGACCCACGTATCAGGCAAGTTTCGGAAAAAGCAGTTATGTTAATGTCATGAGTAATCATTTCAGATAATAAGGACTACTGCCTTAGTACTTGTATTCCCAGCATTCAGACAAGGAAATCTGAGTTTATCATTAAAACAAATGATTACTGTATTTTACAGGTCTGAGAGAGGAAACCTATGATGGACACATGGACACACGCATGGATGGAAAGGTCTAAAAGCGAGGCAGCGCTAAGTGATACAATAAGCAGGAGAAGGACTAAAATTAGTGTCAGTATCAACACTTTGTTGTAATTTGTATAGAACACAAACACCTGACACAAAATATTTTTTCCAAAAGGGTCCCATATTTTAATAGGAAAATCTAGCATAAGGACAAAAAGTTAAAAACCACTGAGAGCAAAAAGCATGCTGATGAATGTCATCTGAAAAGATCATTGAAGAGAGAATTTTTGGATAATAGTTTCAGACTGTAGATAAGATATTCATTCATTCATGTATTCATTCTTTCAGTCTCTGATGTCAACTTTATCCATGTCAGCTTTGAAGAGGAGTGACAACCTTCCCCTGCATTCAGTGGGTAAAAGGCAGAGAAACTAATTGTGGTCAGGATGTCAGCCTA